>NC_056735.1:1563587894-1563765394 GCF_019279795.1 Protopterus annectens
AATTGTGTGTATTTACATGGAATACAGTAAAGCCATGCCTCTCAATCTCTCAGAGGAAGAAATCTGGGCAAAGCCAAAAATAATGGTGGGAGTCATGAGATGAAGGCCCAAAAATAGGGACAGATTTTAAACATTGCTCCTGTAAATGCAGATGTTGTTTGAATAAATTGTTTTGCATTATTCTGTATTTTCTAAGACTATGAAGCCTGGAATTCAAATGTCTGCCATTATTTATTATTTAGTGACTTTAGTCTTCATGTTGGTAGCCCAAAATTTCATTGGAGTGGGTGGGGTTGCATGATTATGTATGCAAATTTATGTTGACCAGCTTCCCAATTTTTGACCAGTTGTACCTACTTTTCATGGGCCTTTGTCCAGATTTTTGATGTTTTCAGGTTGAGAGGTATGGTGTATCAGCCCATCTCAGCTCTTAAACTGAAGAACCATTGCAAGGACAGCTGAGAAAAATGTATAACTTACTTTCTGATAGTGCACTATGATTCCATGGTTTATTTATGCATTTATTTATTTATTTTTGTGGGCAGTGAATGTCAGTTTTTTTTAGGAGGTTGTATGGTTGTATGTGTTTAAATGTAGGATTTTGAATGTATTCATTTGATGTACACAGTATCATCTGAAAAAAATACTTCTTTTACTATTAGTATTTTTTATAAAAGTTAAAATAAGCTACAAAATATGTTCATAAAATTGTTGCTTTTACTTGTTAAATTTCTTAATAAAAATGCAGCTAGGGTTTTAATGCCTAACTTGCCCATTCTGAAAACATGTAAAGATTAGAATGAGTCTGATAAGAGCTGTGTGTTTGATAGCGTACATTAGAAGCCTTGGATTAGATGACATTTAGTGGTATTGCAAGATATTCCGTTTTTATCTAATTACATTATTCATCATATTTTCACACAGAGTGTAAAACTGATTTAATTAGAATTTTTAATGTAAAACAGTAGTGTCTTATGAGTGTACTATATGTATTACATATCTCAGCTTTTACAATAGGAGACAGAATTAAGCATGAATTTAGAAAATCTTAGGCTGCAGACCTGCTGTCTCCTAAAGATTATTAATTTCTGCATTACTCAAGAAATGATTCAGACGCATATCTTATTTCAGAGAAGACCACAGTATTCTCAATGACTAATAGGATTTCAGCAATTCAGTAATGAGGGGACAACCCTAATTATCAGTCAGGAAATTAAATGTATTCATGTATAACAATAAAACAGTATTTTGTCACAAGAAAGAACAAGAAAAAGACTTGGATGAATGCAGGAATGGAAAGACAGCTAACAGAAAATGCACCCATTATGCTAAGGCATATAATTTAGGGAATGTTTTTAGGTATCAGCTTCAAAAGAGAATAGATAGATGAAATAAGTATAAACAGAAGGAGGCGGGAAAATAATATTGTACTAGCTGACTGGATACAAAAATTCTGCAGAATTTTTTGTTTATTAAAAAGTGCCTAAGCCACTTGATATCTATTATATTTATAAAGCAAAAAGAAAGAACCATACTAAAGGAAATAAATATTATTAAGATGAATAAGTCATATTAATATGACACTATTCAGATTACAACCCTCCAGACAAAAACAAAGGAAAAGGTGTTAGTGTAGAGGTTTTAGTTCCAAAAAGGAATTAGTACAGAGGTTTTAGTTTTGTCAAAAATGAGTTAGTGTAGAGATTTTAGTCCTGTCTGCAGCATAGAACACTAAGGTTTGAGAAGCTGACCAAAAATCCCAGGGTGTAGCTTGGAAATCTATCTCTGAAAAAGCAAATATTAGTTCTTCTGTGTCACAGATGGTGTCAGGTATTTCACCATAGGAACAACCCTTGTAGGAAACCAGGGGCTAATCTCAGGCCTGCAATTAATTTATTCATCTGAATCCAGTCAGATGAGAGCACAGATGTAATGGTAAGAATGTGTGGAAACAGCAAAGTGGACTGATGTTACATGCACTGCAGTACATAACTAGGATCAAGCATGAAGTAATAATTTCACACCAGTTTCAGATACCAGTTATCTTAGTCCTCTTATTTAGTCTCCTACTATCTGATAATATAATGAAACATAGGGAGGCTGGTGCACCTGGAAAGGTCTGTTCTTAGAGAGTGGAAGCTGTACATCTTTTCAGTTGGTATCCAAAGCTCATAATCATAGGTGAGAACCATTGCAGGGCTCATCTTCTGCCTCACTATGGTTCAGTAGAGCAAATTGCAGTACTGCTGCTGCAGCTGCTGCATTCACCTGCTAGTCCACTTCCATATCCACCTGCTCACTCTCATGAACAAGGTCCCATGATACCTAAGCATCTACATTTGAGTTAGCCACTGCCCCTCACTTGAAACAATGCAACAAACTCTGCTCTGTGAAATAACTAGGACCTCTGATTTGAAGATACTGATTCTTATCACAGCCACTTTGCATTCAGTAGCGACCCACTCTAATGCATGCCAAAAGTCATGGACACTTGAGGCCAAGAGCACAACAACTCTCAGGTCCCAAACTTATTTCTATAAATCATAAGCCTGATATACCTTGTTATCCTGTTTATAAGATAAGGACTTGAGAGAGAGAGAGAGAGAGAGAGAGAGAGAGAGTGTGTGTGTGTGTGTGTGTGTGTGTGTGTGTGTGTGTGTGTGTGTGTGTGTGTGTGTGTGATCCGATGGATCCTACAAAGAATTATCATGTAATTAATCAATAAGAACATAGTGAATCTTAACATATTAGCCATATCTCAATTTGCATTCATCAAAAGCATGTCATGCTTATTCAGCCTGTAGAGTTGTTTAAGGTCACCAAAGCAATGGACAAACCTTAATGGTGCACACAGCCTACATCAGCCTGACCAAGGCTTTTGACAATCCTCCACTCAGGAACAGTCGAAAGCTTAATAAGCTAGGATTAAATCCCTTTGTCACCTGCTTTATTGCCAACTTGCTCACAGATAAGATGCAAGTGATGAAAATAGGAACAGCTTACTCCACAGAAAGACCAGTCCCCAGCGGAGTCCCCCAGGCTTCAGCTCATCATGTGTCCATTGTGATAAGGGAGTCCTTCTATACTGAATAGCTCAAAAACAAGAAGATTGCTTAGCCCTCATTAGGCCAATCATTGAGTATAATGCAATTTTTGACATATACCTGTCCAGGCACATACAACAACTGGAAAGCCCACAAAGGTACCTTATGAAAAGAATACAATTCTTAAACAATATGTCCTACATGAATGACCTCAAAGCCCTATGGCTACAGTCTCTTACAGACTGCTAAGGGATGACTTGTGTCTAGCATTCAAGGCATCCTCTGACCCATTATTAATTGACATACTTCACATCCACAAGTCAAATGGCATCTGAAATACTCAATCCAGTGTTGTAAACCTGTTCTGCAGCATTAACAGAACATTTTGTAGGGACAGGTATATCTTGCAGATGATACCACTGCTCTGGAACAGACTTCCATCCACATAAAAAAAACCTCATCCCTGACAACATTCAAGAGTAACTTGGATCAATGGATGGAAAATATGGAGTTTACCCCTGGGCTCAACCCTGTACTACTAAGGGACAAAGTTGACTCCTAAATGTTTTATCGCAATGCATGGGTCCCATCCATATATCTATGTTTTAATCTTGTAAATATTATTACATTAATATATAAATATAGGTATTAGAAAGGGTTAGAAGAATTTAAACTCCAGCTGGATAGGTTCATTTTAAGCACCAAATTGGATAATCAGTTAAGCTTAAAATGGCAAGCAAGGACAGTTAGCTTAGTGCTAACCTATGCACCTATAAAAAGTACAAACAAGATAGGAAACAAGAGCCAACCTTGGCAGAATCCTACCTCCATAGTGGATGTATTCAGCACAACATCAACAATGCAGACTTCACTGGCATATCTGACATACAGGTGCTGAATGTCATGTGGTGTCAGACCTTGAAACTCATGCACTTGCAACACTTCCCATAATACATTTCCAGCTGCACATGATCATGATTTGCTACAATGAATCACGTCACTTAGTCAGGATACAAATAATCATAATTAAAACAGCTACCTGGTTAGTTTAATCACACTGCAAATTTTACCAAAAATAGAAATTGCCATGTATTGCATAACAACAGTTTTTCTGCAGCTGGGCAAGCCCCCTGCATCCCCTTGCCATAGTGGGAGCTCCACCTCACCCCAATCTCTATAAATACAAATACTCACATTGCACAAACCCTGAGGAAATGTATATAATGGAAATAAACCATTTTCCATTTTCTCCAGCTCAGCACAACAGCTACAAAGAACCCAGTTTGGATGTAGTAAAAATATTGACAACATAATCTAAGCTTGTGGCTGTGATGCTTCATGGCAAGACACACAATCAGTAGTAGCATTCCCAGCTGATCTACTCTTCCACAGCTAGGGTGGAGCATGTATTGAGAGTGAAACAATTCCAAAAGTTTTATGCAGGTGATTTGCAATAAATTTATATCATAGGAAGAGTTTATTGCTGCAAAAGGCATATTAATTCTATTTGCTCTTTTGGTTTTGATGATTTTCATTAATATCTTTCAGTTGTGACGTGTCAATTATAGTGTCTAATCAGACAGTTAAATATTTATAGTTCTGGACTTGCACAGTTGTATATCCATTGGGTCAGATAATTGCAAGTTGGCAGAGTTCTCCATTATTTTTGCAGTACAATATTACCCACAACCAAGAAAAGGCTAGCAACATATTAATGAACAGAGATAACTGAATAAGGAACCCTGGTGAATCCCTGATAGAAAATGTTGCATTCTAAGATTGTGCTGCCATATACTGTTCTGAATGGTTTTGCCTGCAAGACAGCTCCAAAAAACAAAGTTAATTTATCCAAATTATTTTCTTTTTAATATACATAATCGGGTGTTTTGCCAACTCAGTTTCTCCTTTCAGATCTATAAGTACTTGTCTAGTAATGTATCCCCTCTTCCATGTTTTCATATAAGTACTTAATGCTAGAAGTCTAAACAGAAAGATGCCAGGACTTGAGGCCTCCTGCAACTGGAGCATATTCATATCTTGTGTAGTTGGTGGGACACAGTTTCATTGTGATGACAACAGTCTCTCTATACCAGTGTTTAGGGCCTCAGACCCTTGGAAAGTGCAGGGGGTATCTGTATTTGTCAGAAACACCATCAGCTCATGTCAAATTACCTACAACCTTAACCTGGAGATCCAAATCACCCTTAACAAACCCAACTATTACTTCATTACTAACTACAGATACCAATCAATGTTCCCCAAAGATCATAGACATTACTTTAATACCATTGAGGTGTTAAATATCAGACAAATACCTTCAAGCTAGAGGACTTCAACTACCCAAGCATTGACAGGTACACTTACATGATAAACTCAGAATTTCCTAGACACTGTTAATACCAATGCACTTGAGCAAATTGTAAAACTGCCCACTAGAGGCTCTGGAGTCTTTGACCTCCTGATCATTACAACCTAGTACCTTCCACATGTACTTTACCACACATCTTCTTATCCCCGGCTAAATCTGACCACAAATCAGTTACCTTCTCTGTCAAGTTTAATGATACCACTGCACCACCAAATGAAACTATATTTAAAGACTTTTACAGTGCAAACCAACTTCAACTTGTAGAAGACCTATGTCAAACTCCCAACAATAACTTATTTATTTGTTTGTTTTTGTTTGTTTGTTTTTGTAATTGTTTACCAGAGTAGAACACTGATCAAACAATGACCATTTACTGGCTTTGCCCAGGTTATATCAAAATGTAACAAAATAATGTACAGTATACAGACACAGTAGTTTACATTTATGAGTAAGCACAGACAGTCTGACAAGTAGTACCCCACAAATAGACCCAAATGAGAGACTACCACTTTCACCTCTAATCTTTACCAGAATCTAAACAACTACATAAAAAAGTCAGCACCTTTTTGTCTTAAATATAATGGTAAATCCAGGAATAAACCTTTCTCGTGTAACTCCCATTTTAATAAAATGTGCAATAAAAGAAGTAAATAATGAAAAGTTGCAAGAAATTCTCGTACTCCTACCTGATAACCACAAGACCCAGGTAAGTATAGGCCTATCAGCGTCATGGGTATTAAATGCAAATATTTGCATCATATCACAACAGAACTCATCTATGCAGACACAGACAACTTAAGAGATGTAGACCCCACTCAGTTTGGTTTTGTGAGGCAGGTCCTGTCTCCTAAACCTAGTCCACTTCTTTCAAAAGGTTACAGAGGCTATGTGCAATGCTGCAGACTGCTTATCTTCACCTGCTGTAAGACTTTTGATATTATCCCCAATGCTGCTAATGAAATTACAAATTTAATGTAGCCTTCTACACTGCTCACTAGATTGTATGCTGTTTATCCAACAGGTCACAAGTAGTGAAAGTTGCAGTAGCCTCTCTGAACATTAAATTGTAACTAGTGGGCTACTGCAGGGTCTTCTCCTGTCTGACATTTATTTTGAGGACATCTAAGCCAATATCTCTGAACTTTGATTGACCAAATTTACTGATGACTGATGGGTGCTGTTATCCGCTTATTCACTGATACTAAATTATTCCAGTGCAAAAAAGTGCAGCATAGTAGTGTTCATCAAAACCATTTTGCCACCTCATATAAGTGCTACTCAAACAGAGATGGTCATAAAAGACCTAGGTACTTATGAGGACAGCCCTCTTTCATTCAATCATCATGTTTCCATCACAGGCAAGATATCCCTCTGTCTGGACCAGTTAATTTATCAACATCCAAAGAAGTTATCTTATCGTTGTACTCGTCTTATTTTCTCTTATCAGACCCTTCATTAAATACAATGCCCTTCTTCTTTAGTATGTACAAATTCAAGCAGATCACACAATTGGAAAGACCCTTGTGATTTCTAACCAAAAAAAAAAGTAAAGGCCTTAAATCTTTCAGCTATCCTGATAAATTAGTACAACTGTCCTTGTACTTAGTAGCCTACTGTCTGCTCTAAGTAGGCCTGTGTCTTGCTTTTTTTAGCAATGGAAGACCCAGTCCTATTTGGCTTCATATTTCTTCAAGAAACAGTGACTCTTCAAACACCCATACTAGGGACGTAAATTTAAACCAAAAAATAAATAAGACTCACTGTAATAAGTACCAAAGCAGGTCATGCAAAGTACTATTTTGCCTTTAAGGCTAGTCATGATGGATTGCATGGATAGACATAAATTTGCACCATGGCTGACCATGGTTGTCATGTATCATCTTCCTTGATTTGGAGGAGGGTACCCTTAAGTACTCATAAAATGTGGAAAGAATTTTAAGGCTGTCTAATGAATGGTGTATATGACTAGGCCTCTTATGGTCCCTATGATTGCTTGCCTAGCATTATTCCTATGTACTGATGTTAGATACAAGTAATAAAAGTACTAAAGACAATTGTGCTCAGTGTTCCCTTGTGCAGTTGTAATACTGGAGTCTTCTGATGCAGGACCCACTAGTGTCACTTACTGTCTTCTTCCTAAAACCAAAGTATACCCATTTCACTGTTACATTACTAGTTTTCATTCATGCAAGCTTTTTTATAATGACAATATGCATAATAGTGTCAAATAACCACCCCTCTCAGTCACTCTGACAACCTTCCTGATTCTCACTAACTCACTCTAATACCTGCCATTCTAAGTTTCTCTATTCTTCTCTGTCATTCTTTAAACCTTCACTCTCTCTCCCCCAAATATGCTTTCCATCTATGTCTCTACCCCTTCCCTCCTTCTACTATATCTCCTTACCTGCTATAAAACAAATATCTCCCTCATTAATATTTCACCTGCTCTTACTCATTCACTGCTCAACAGGGACAAACCCTACTCTGTTTTAATAACTCCTCATCTATTTAACTGATCACACCTTCTCATTCACAAATACAAACTACGTGACCCACACCCCAATCCTCTCAAAACCAGCCTTAGATGCCATACCAATAACTGCACAATTCCTACTCTCCATAGTACCCTCAAGAATATACTTATGTGGAGATATTCACCCTAACCCTGGACCTAACACCTCACCCAAATGACATCATCCTCACACCCCCAACTAACACATATCCTAAACTATCCACCAAAAGCTTAACTATCTTCTCAATGAGCATTCATATTCTTCTCAACAAAGTCAGTGAATTTCACTCATGGATTGCTCATTATTCACCAGACATTGTAATTCTTACTGAAACTTGGCTGGAACCTCACATGACCGATATTGAAATTCTCCCTCCGGTCTATAATATCTTCTGCACTAATAGGTTTTAGAAAACAGCTGGTGGCATAACAATATTATACTTAAACCATCTTAACCTTTCTCCACTGTCTATTTCTCTCCCTAACTTTCACCATGCTGAACTCATCCTAGCCAACTTCAAACTAAACAACCACAAAAAAGCTTTTCATTGCTGGCATCTATATCCTTCCAGGGAATAATATACCCATCCTAGAAAATGTACTGTCCTGGTTCTCTGACCATATTTTAAATGAAACAATAATTCTAGGAGATGTCAATATAGACAGGCAAACCTTGACCACTGACTCCCCTCCTCAAGTATTAATCTTCACTCAGCTAATTTCCACCTTTAACCGTCATAACAAATCCAATAGTACTAGCTCAATCCTTGATTGGATTCTAGTATCCAACCCTAACTTGTACCCCGACCTTGAAACACTCCCTGATTCAATCAGTTACTACCTCCCAACCTGTGTTCAAAGGCAATCTCTTCATCATATTCGGCAACACAAATACAAAGAGTGCAGCAGTCTCACCAACTTTAACTCTGATGTATTTAACACACTTGCCTCCATAAATTGGTCCTTCCTCCATAACCTAATACTTGATGATGCTGTTCTGAAATTTAACCAGATTTTCCTGGATGTTTTCAATTTCCTAGCTCCCCTAAGAAAAATTAGAATGAAATCTCACCATGCACCTTAGTTTACTCATTCCACCTGAGCCCTAATGCACAAAAGGGATACTGCATGGAAAAAGTGGTTATAATTCAAGTCCCCCGATCACTTGCAAACCTATAGACAACCTCAAAACATCACCAAAAAGCAAGTCAATGACAACAAAAAAAACTTTTATCAAAATAATCCCAAATAATTCTGGAACACCATCAACAAGATTCTAAACCCTAGTTCGCCCAGCATACCAAACCCATGCCCAAATGATTCTCCCTTTGAAACTGCCACCAATCTCAACTCATACTTTAACTCCATAACCAATCTTACCCAAAATGCTCACAATCTCAACCCTACTCTTCCCCTTTCATCCGCGATAACTTACCTATTTTTTTCTCTTGAACCCATCCCCACTGCCTATATTAAATCTTTACTGACCAAACTAAAGCCCTGTTTTCCCTCAGCAGAAAAACTACCAGCAGTCTTTCTTAAACCACAAGCTAATTCAATCTCCTACCCAATCACCATCCTTATAAACAGATCTATCCAAGAATCCATAGTCCCTACTATCTGGAAACATTTTTTTACTATTCCACTACACAAAGGAGGACATTGCACTGAACTCACAAACTACAGACCTATAGCAATTCTGTCCCCCCTCTCAAAAATACTCAAAAAATACACATATAAGCAACTTCTTGAACAACTTCTAAAAGAGAATCTACTCTCTCCACCCCAACATGGTTTTCGGTCTAACCACAGCACAACCAACGCCCTAATCTCTTTTACCCATACTGTCATTAAAGCCACAGAAAATAATAACCTGGTATCCTGCCTATTTTAGGGCATCTCCAAAGCCTTTGACACAGTCTCTTACCCTAAACTCTTCTCCAAATGTCTGCACTTGGTTTCTCTAACTCCACTCTTAACTGGTTCTCTAGCTACCTTACTAATTGGCAACAGTTCATCAAGTGGCTCTCTTCCTTCTCACACTTCCTCTCTATCAAAACTGGAGTACCACAAGTCTCCATTCTTGGACGAATATCATTTAACATCTTCACCAACCGTTTTCATCTGTTCATCACACAACCTTATACACCTTCAAACCATTACCCAAGAATCATTTAACTCCATTGAAAGGTGGCTAATTGACAATAAACTTGTGTTTAACCCTAAAAAAACTTCTATTTCTCCCAAAATCACTCTCCCACCTAAAATCATCCTTCACTATTATATCTCTTGATACCACCTCAATAGAAGTAGCAACTCATACCAAACTCCTGAGTGTAATTATTGTTGATCATCTCAAATTCGATCTACACATTCAAAACTGCATAAAGAAAAACCACCAAAATCTTGGTATGTTTTACAGAACAAAAACAAATTCCTTACCAATAACTCTAGATGATCCCTTGCTAATGCTTATCTCCTTCCCAATCTATTCTATGCCTCCCCTATCTTAACCAGCTTACAACCCACCCTAAAAACAAAATTGGAGCGCTGCTACAACAAAATTGACAGATTTGCCATGAATCAACCCAACGACTCATACCACTGCCTCTCTCTAAAACACTTAAACTGGCTAGAGCTGCCTTATAGCTCCTCCTCTCTCAACTCCTCCTTACTCACTCCATTATTAACAAACCTACTTCCTGCCCAGCCATTTCATCCCTCATCACTCACTAGCTTCTGTTGAAATCTACAAGCCTAACAGAACAATAGGCCATGGCGTTTACAGCTATACAGTAGTCTTGACCTGGAACAAAATTCCTTTAACCATCAGAACCATACCAAACAATCTCAATTTTAAGAATGCATTAAAAGAAAGACTCTTGAACTCATGGCTCTGCTTCGGCCTTAATCCTGCCTAACCTTTCATCAGCATCATTCTTCCATCTCCCACCTCTTGCACTATTTATAGTCCTCCTTCACACCTTACCCTTCTGCTCTGTCCCACTTTCTGCCTTACTCCTTTACCTTATCTTCTAACTCAAGTAGTATATCTGTCTGTATAATTAATTTGCTTTAATGACTTTTGCTTCTATATACATCATTTATGTCTTGCTGTTATTTGCATTTTACCCAACACTCATATGTCATAACTTAACTTCACTTGTCTTCATTCTCATAATTACTTCTGAGTTTAGAGCTTTTAACCCTGGGTCTCCACTATAAAAGGGCACCTGCCCAGTTGGACTTATCCCAGTTAAAAAATGTCAAAATAAATAAAATAAATAATAATAAATAAAATAAATAAATAAAATGTCCAGAGGTAAATAGGAAAATACTAAGCTAGCTGCCCTTGTTGTCCATTTTAAGCCTAACTAACTTCCCTTTTTGTGCTCAAAATAAACTATCCCATTTGGTTATAGATTGGTCTTACCCATCCCATGGTTGATAATTATATACTATCCTAGTTAGAATAACTGGGATCATACCATAGATAATTTGAGGGGACCCACGCATGGGATAAAGCCTCTTTCCATTACTAGAATGGGGGCAGTCCTGGGACAAATTATCTGTTTCTCATTCAAAGATCTAAGTTGAGCTTGAATATGGATAGGGATGAACTTTGTTTTATATGGATAGGGAGTCTGTTGCACAACAGCGGTATCCTCTGCAAGATATGCCTGTCAATCCAAACTGTTCTGTTGATGCTTCAGAAGAGGTTTAGATCCCTAGAACAAGTATTTCTGATGCAGTTTAACTTTTTGATGTACAGCAAATCCATCAGTAATGAGTTGGAAGATGCCTTGTATGCCAGACACTGGGCACCTCTTAGCAGTCTATAGGATACCAAATATTGCGACAAAACTTGGAGTTGGCACATGTAGGTACATGTAGGACATGTTGCTTAGGTCTTATATCCTTTTAGTAAGGTGGGTGTTCCACTTGTTGCATGTGTCTGGATAGATGCATGCCAAAAGGGGCATTATATTTAATAATTTAATATTTATATTCATTATATTCAATATGTCTTCTATTTCTAAGTGCATGGTATGAAATTACAACTCCTCAGCTAAGAAAGCAGGAGAAACAATGTAATCTAGCTTAGGAAGTTGGGTAATCATTTATAAAGTCTGTATAGTCCATAATCTAATTATAAATCTCCTATTATTATTATTATTATTATTATTATTATAATACAGATAGCAATTTTTTCAGAACTTTACTCAGAACACAGTTTAAGATGGAATATTGTAAGATCAGACTTACGCCCACCATCTTGAAGAGGAACTATTCTAGCATTTTCCAAATAACAAGAATGTGACACTTTTAAATAGTTCCTTTTAGCAGTAACAGTGTTAGTTCTGCTTTGCAATCTTTAACACTGTCTGGAAATACTACCTGAATGAGAAATGGTCCCAATTTGCTCAAGCAATCATCTGCAAATTTAGTCACACAGAAAATTACAGCATTTACCTCCATTTCAGAAAAATAGATGCCAAAAAGGAGTGGGCCCAGTACTGAGCCCAGAGGGA
Organism: Protopterus annectens; assembly: GCF_019279795.1. Taxonomy (NCBI): domain Eukaryota; kingdom Metazoa; phylum Chordata; order Ceratodontiformes; family Protopteridae; genus Protopterus; species Protopterus annectens. The sequence goes on from NC_056735.1 coordinate 1,563,600,354, forward strand.
CTCCCCTAGTGACTGGCCTTTTGATGGAGGCAGCCTCACCTGGTTTGGCATCCTGGGTCATATCAGTGAGCCAGGTGGTGGGTGATAAAAGGATTTATATCTAATTTAGTGAGTTTCTTTATAATGCCTGAGTGAGGTAGTGTATCAAAAGCCTTGGCCGGGTATAGGTAAGCTGTATGAACAGTCTTACTTTCATCCAATGCTTTGGTGACCCTCTCAAAAAAGTCTGCCAGATTTAATAAGCATGACCGTCCTTTAACAAAGCCAAACTGTGATGGGTCCAGCATTGGCAGGTTGCCTATGTCCTCCTTTATCATGCTCATGATTATTCTTTCCATGGTAAAACTTATGGGCCTGTAGTTACCCAGATCAGTGGTTGGACCTACCTTGTGAAGGGGAATGAGTGTAGCCATCTTCAATTCCTTGGGCTCAAAACCTGACTGAACGTTCCACTTGAAAAGTGATTCAAGTGGACCAGAGAGGTCATGTTTGATGCAATGTTTTTGACCTTGGAAAGTGCATTGATGACCTGTTCCCTAGTAATTGCCTCTGGTTCAGTGTGGGTGATGCTATTTACAATAAGTTCTGCACATTGTTGTGCATTTCCCCTGAGGTTACAGATGTAGCTGTAGAAAGCTTTATTGTTGTGCTTTGCCTGAGAAGCTATTTTTTTCTTCAAATTTAGCCTTTATAGTATTAATTAATCCTTTTAGCTGCCTGTTTAGGTTGGTCAGGGGACTTTTTGCATGTATGGCTTTATTCCTCCTATGCTTGGCCAATTTTTTTTTCTTTTTTTGTATAACCGATTGATATTGTATTGTATTTTGAGTTTGTCTTATTCTTAACATGAGTTGGAACAGCTTGCTCTATACAACTATCAATATGGCTATATGGAGATTTTGTAAATAGCTCAGCATGTGCTATGGTGTTTACTGGGTTTGGGGGTGATAGAGAACAACAGCTATGAATTAAAAATCTGCAATTAAAGTTTTTGAATATTGTGCTTGAGATGGACCATCCAGTTTACTTTAGCCAAGTTTGCTTCTTTCATCCAGTCAACTATTTTAATTCTAACAGTCCTACTTTCTATGACTAATAATGAAAAAAAAAGTATTTTTAGATGTAGTTGCTTGTTTAATAACACCCTCAAATTTTTGTCCACTACTTTCAGCATGGCTTTATCAGATTTGCAACCCTCATTTTCAGTAATGCACCTAGAGGAATGCACTTCTACAGTTTTGCTATTCTTTCATTGCTGTTGTTGTCTTCTTGATAGTGTAACTACTCTTTTCTCCTTCCTGACGTATTGTTTATTTTCTTAGGAAGCAACCCACAGTCATTTTTTTATAAAGAAGCTGTCTTCTAGATTATGTCCTCATTACAACTTCATCCTGTAAACTACAACTAATTCTCATCTGTCTGTCTCTCTGTCTAGCTCCCTCCCTCCCTCTCTCTCTTTGTATATCTGATGTACTCTTTCATAGTCTCTGTTTCTCTCTGTCTCAGTGTTTCTCACCTCATTCTTAGAAACAGGTCTATATTATAACATCAAAGTCTTAAAACTTCGAATGTTATAATATCGAACCATTTCGATCGAAAGATTATAACATCAAACACTCACACAACACAAGCACACCAAAATAAATAATCCACACATACATTTCACAAAACCCTACACTAAACCATACATACACTACTAGCTATCCACTTACCTTAACCCAACCCTAACCCAACCCTAACCCTAAGGTCCATAACTACCACACACTCACCTTACCCGCTCCCTAACCCTAAGGTCCCTAACTATCGCATACTCACCTTACCTGCTCCCTAACCCTAAAGTCCTTATCGCACACTCACCTTACCTGCTCCCTAACCCTAAGGTCCCTATCGCACACTCACCTGAACCCACTCCCTAACCCTAAGGTCCTTAACTATCACTCACTCTCCTTAACCCAATCTGTTCACACACTTACCTTAACCTGGTCCATAACCTTCACTCCACAGTTGAGGAAACAGCGAAGCTCCAGAAACAGCCCACCGAAAACTTTCCCTAGGAAAGTATTCAGTATTCTGCAGCTTCACTATTTTCAGCGTTCGGTGCATAGGGTTCATTATTATAACATTCGAAGTTTTAAGACTTCGATGTTTTAGACTCCCTAGAAACACCTATACAAAACTAAGTCACTAAGTCTTCCCTTTTTATCCCTCTACTTTCCTTCTCAGCAGCCCATACATTTTAACAAAGTTCACTCCTCAGAATTTCCATACATTTTCTCCTCATCTCTCTGTCATTTTATGTCACTATCACCAGTATACCCTGAAAGGTACTGTCAAATGATCACTGTCACACCTTGAGTTCTGCATATGATACTTGGGAAACTTATGGTCATGTCTAAGCTGTACCCATTCTGACTGGATCCATAACTCTGTGATCCCAGTCTTACACTATTATGATCCAAGTGGCACAAATAATATAAGCACCATAGTTAGGCATACCTCTCATATAGCAACATCCCAGCTATGCTTATTTGAGTCATTTGCCCATGGTTCTGTAATCTTTGCCAGTCAGAGCTGCCTTCCAAGAGCAGAAAATGAGATGTGGGACTTTGTGACCTATATTACTTGCTCTTGTATCCAGTCCTCTCACCTCATCTTTTACTCTGATTTTCCCTTTTTAACTGTAACAGTGAGAAGAATTAGGTGATAACAGTTATTCCTCTTTAGTAGTTTTCCCTAGTATCCTATTGTCTTGTACAGCTATGTTTTATTGGCTTTTGGATAGGTTATCATATCATACTTCTCAAATGTGCAGATTTTTGCAGAATGTCCAGATTTTTGTCTCATACTTTTTGGTCTGTTTCTCATTAAATTGTGGTTTTCTGGCAAATAATTGAAGATTGAAGTCAGAAAATAATGACAGACATTTGAGTTTTAGGCTTTGTACCCTTCAAAAAATCCATACTAATGCAAAACTTGTTTTTCTATCAACTTTCTAAGTTTGTAAAAGCAATATTTAAAAAGGGGTTCCAAGATGGTGGCATTCCGGTGAGCACCTTACCAACACGGCTCCACAAAAACAACAAATAAAACCACCAATAGCTATGAAAAATAAGGTTTTAAAACTTTATCTTTGGTAAATAACATATCAGCGACCAAAACAATGCCTCCAGTGAAGAGTTAAATTGAGTATCCTGAGAAATATTAAACTAACTTTCTTCTAAGCAATCCACACCAGCAAAATTATGTGATAACAGCCTGATGCAGTCAAATAGAAGGTAAGGAAAAAAGAAGTGGAAGCCAAACTGAGCAAAATGATGAGCAAAACTGAAATAATGGAAGCACAAATGGTTAAAACTAAATACTGATAAGTGGTTACACCTGAAAAGAAACTATAATTAAAACGCAAAGAACCACAAAACAACAGGAGAATCTGAAACACTCTACAAAATCTAAAGTGGTGCAAACATCCAACCTAGATTACCTAAAATATGAATTACTACGTCTCCAAATAGCCATTCAAAACTTTTTGGACCAACATTTAGAGTTTGGAAACTCATCAAATCAAACAGCTTCCCGTCTAGAAAAAAAACAAAGCAAAATGTTTGCAATCAAAATAAAAATAGACCGAACTCAAAAAGAAAGCAAAACAAATGCAAGAAGATACATGAGATGCAACAGAAAATCATTGCCTTGGAGGCAAGAAGTAGGAGGAAAAATATACTAATTCAAAGTATCCCAGAAAAATACGAGGTACAACTAATGAAACAGTAAAACAAGTCGTCGGCCGACTTTTAGAGAATGATTCAGAAGCTGGTGAGATGGTAATCGAAAGAGCACACCAAGCTCTTTGCAAAACACAAAACTTGGAGAAACCAATACAAATTTATGCTAAATATCTTAATCATCAGGATGTTTATAAAATTGTAATGGCAGCAAAATAGCAAAGACAACAATTATCTCCATTCTGTGGTGATTTAATAGTAAAAAAAAAAAAATCAAGTTCCAGATAAGGTATCTGAATCCATTAATTTTCCAACATAAGGATGTTAACCACGTGATCGAAACAGCAAAAGAAGCAAAAGCACTATTTATGAAAATCTTCAATGAACTGCCAGATGTTATAACCTGGAGAAAACCTTAACAGGAAGATTTGGTAAGAAATGGTGCAGAGACAGAGTTAAAATAAATAAGAAAAGGAAAGTACAGATGAGATATTGTGTTCAATTGGAATAAGGAAGGAACCAAAAAACTGGTTGAACTGTGTGTTACATGAACCAGTTGCCTACAGGGACATTTTGATAAGTAACATCCCAATCTTTTCCTTCTCCTTCAAGTTGAAATATCCGCAGCTATAAGAGGTCAAATACATGGTTAAACAACCTGATGGCAAAAGAATAATTAATATTTCTTGTTTTCAACAGACTTTGGTTAAGATCAGAAACAATTGTTTCTGAAACAATAAATTTAATCCAGAAAGATTGAAAAGAATTATTGGAGAAGAAGTATAAAGTATGAAGTTTAACAAACATAAAACTTTCCTTGTGCATGAAAACATAACAAGTATGGACTAATTATTAAGTTTCAACCCTGTACAGACTACTACTTCAGACTGCTAAATGATTTAGGTGTTTTTTTTTTTTTCTGTAAGGGAACATGAACTTTGAAGGAACAAATTATTGTGTTGGTAAAATCATTCAGATGGTTAAAAAAAAAAAAAAAATATATATATATATATATATATATATATATATATATATGTATAGTAAACTCTTGGATGGTAAAAATGTGTATTGTTCTATGAGCTACAAAGCTCCAAATTAATAAAGGAGCTATAAAGAAGCATGTTTTGTCACACAGAAGAGAATAACAGAGTAAGAGCTGAATCATTCAAGTTTCTTTTAGTTGGCAAAAGTATGCTCTTGCCAAATATCTGAGAAGCATTAACATGGTATAAGTAACAGTCATATATATAAAAAAAAAGTTGTAATAACTGGACTAGCAATGGCCTTTGCCTGAGAAGCAAGCTATGCAATTTTATCACAATGGCTTTTAAATATGGCTAAAGTAAATGCTCTATAACCTTTGTAACTCCAGTAAACTCTATAGAAAGTAATGTTAGACTGTTAATCAGTCATTGGAAAAAGAATGTTATAATGCTTCTCTTACTATTGCTTTTACTAATACAAGTAACATGTGAACCACGTTATGTTATTGGAGCTACAAATTCTCTCTCATTCTCAAACCGAAGTCTTAGTGACTATAAAAAAATTGGTATACTATAGGTGTGTCCTACAAACTACCTGTAAAATACTGATGTTAAAAAAAAAATCTGAAATTTTCTATTTTTATATACTTGGGAGCTCCATTAAATAAAGGTGTCAAATTGCGACAACCTCAAAAGAAGGGAAAACATGACAATAGCTCATTTTCAAAGGGACAAGTATGATACAATTCATTCTTATGAACTCTTATATATGGTTGATAGAAGTATTTCCAAACAAATGAAACTGTTTCTTGTGTTAAATTTAAATGTCAGGAAAATAATTTCTTTGATATGTATCAAATCTTAACGGCAATGCAGTTGTCTTAATAGGTTATATCTCTTGTTGTTACAGCACTAGAAAACATGTGATTTGATACTTGCTTAAATATTGTTAGACCTCTACAAATACCTTTGTTTTAATGTCTTTCGATACAAGTGCTACTCTTTTGCTGCATCTGAAAACAGACTGATATGGACAGTCTTCCTAGATATCTAGAGTGCTCAATGGTCAGTCAATGGTGAGACATGAAACAGACAAATACTGACATTTTGTAAAAGTTATGGTATATGATTGCTGTTTCCAAGTAGTGATCAAGGATCAGCATAATATATATGTCAACTATATGTTAACTATTATAAATGAGAAATATGGATTGGCATCATTGTGACTACTGTTTCTTGGTGTATTAAATAAGAAAAATACAAGCCCAGAAACAGTATAATGCAAACTTTTAAGTCAGTTAAAAGTGAAGAAATACAAAAGTACAAAAATAGGATAAATTATTAAATAAGGCCATTCAAAGTTAAGTACAGTTTAAAAACAAGGTTATATATTTTGGGCAATAAATTTTTAAATACAAAGTCGTGAGTCAGGAAAGGTGAGTGAGGCAAGATATACAAATCTTAGTGTACCTAGTTATTGGTTTTTGTAATATAAAGGTTTTGAAAAATATATTAAATAGAGGTATCATCAAATGTCGAATTCGAACTTGTAAAATAATTAACATACCTCTTGGTTGTAAACAGTTAACCTCTTCTGGTCAGGTTAGTTTTGTGGGTAGATACAGGGATACAGCTGGAAGAGTTAAGTGCTACATGAACAGAGAAATACTTGCTCATACTACAAAAAAAATTATTGATATGAACAAAACAAACTAACATTAAGGGAAAAACAGTAAGAAATAGAGATGGTGGATAACTGACTCGTGGAATGTGAAAGGGATACAAGATAAAGAGAAAAGGACATTATTTATGCACTTAACTTTTAAATCAGATGCAAATGTTATATGTATATAAGAAATACACATGTTAAAGGAAGATTGGGTGAAAGATAGGAAGAAAAAAATGGATAAAAACAATAATAGCGTAAGGTATTAAAATGAACAGTAAGGGGGTTGCAATTTTAATCAAAAACTCATTCAAAGAGATGATTATACATCATGACAGATATAACTGGAAGATGGTGCTATTTTTCAATTAAAAGCTCTAATCTACTGAAACAACTTATTTTCTTGAGCCTGTATAGTCCATGTGTGAAACAACAAGATTTTATCATGGAAATTTATAACATGCTAACTTGATTTCCAAACTGCTACTATACAATAGGAAGTGACTGGAATGCAATAATTGACTTCAACAGATGGAACGAGTAAAATCAAAAGTTATAACACCCAGGCCTCCATAGAGATAATCGAGCTAAAAACAGATTTTAACTTATTTGACCCACATTGATACCGGAGTAATAACCCATCTACAATAAAATTCACATACTACTCCCAATGTTATAAATCATGGTCTTGATTAGACTTCTTTCTGATATCAGAAATATTCCTAAAGACAGAGATAAACTATTGCACAAAACCTAGGTTTCTTTTCAGACCACTCAAAGATTACAGTTAGTATAAGATGGCCTGGTGATCTAAGCCTGAAAACAATGGGTATAAACTGACGCCTAAAACCAAACTTACTACAGAAAAAGGATATAATACAGGAAATTAACATATTAGACAAACTTGATCATGACTTAATGCTGACAGATATTCCCTATGATACTCAAGTGACAGCAAGTAAAGCAAGGATTAGGGGAATTTTGATTAAAAAAGCATCATACTATAAAAAGTTTATAAAGAGAAAGAGACAAAACTAAAATAAAAAATAATCAAAATAGAATAATCAGTCCAAAAAACCCAAACTCAGCACTGGAAGAACAGATGAATAACTTACAAAAAGAATTATATACAATGCATACAAAGCAATTCTCTTTCACAGAAATAAAAACCTTAGCAAGGTACTCAGATTGGGCACAAACTCCCTCAAAATTAATGGCAAGGACAATAAATGTTAACATCAGTGCCCCTATGAAACAGAAATTGAATACCAAGGGAACACATATAATATTAATTAAGAAATTATTAAAACTTTTGAAGATTTATATACAAAACTGTATGGACCACAAAAGCTAGAAACCTACTAAATTAGAGAGAGTTACTTTCCTAAGGAATCTAAACTTCCCAAAGATAAATCAAACACAGAAGGATCACCTTTCATGCAACAAGAAATCCTTTCAGTAATAAATAGTCTAAAAACAAGTAAAGCTCCTAAACCTGGTGGTTATACTGTTGAGTTTTATAAATCCTTCGAAAAAATATCAAAACTTCTACTGAAAATCTATAGCTATATAAAAGAATATGTCATTGCAGATCTATATTTAAATAGCTCAAAGACAATCTTTATACCTAAAGGAAAATCTGATAACAAAAAGCCGGGAAACTACAGGCCAATTTTTCTCATAAATCTAGACATCAAAATTCTAGCTGCATTGCGTGCAAACAGACTGAAAAATGTATTACCAAATATAATATCACCTGGGCAGTGGGATTCATGAATGGTAGGCAGACATGTGATAACTCATTAACCTTATATACAATTATCCTGCTATCTAATCAAAATAAAAACCCTATCTATGCCCTTGCTCTAGATGCATGTAAACCTTTGACAAAGTAAACCTAAACATTTTATTTTGTATACTGCCTTATTTTGATATAACACAAGAAATTACAAATATAATAAAAATGTTATATGAGAGCACTTACACAACTCTACACATTAATAAAACAAATTCAAATCCAATAAAAATTCTAAATGGAACCAGACAAGGGTGTCCACTTTCTCCGTACCCATTTAATTTATATATAGAACCTTTATTTTTTCTCATAACTCAAAGAATGTACCATCATATTCCAGAAATTCTTAATAATAAAACTGCACTAACAGCCTTTGCTGATGATTTAAACTTATATTTCACACTCCCTAGCTCTGACTTGAGCAAAATTCTAGACTCAGTTAACAGCTTCTCAAAAGTTTCACACTATGAAATGAATGCCACAAAATCCCTAATTTTTGCAATAAATCCATTAGGTCATACGGAATGATATATTCCTGATTTGGAAATAAAATTAAAATATTCCCTAAAATACTTAGGGGAAATCCTTTGAACATAACCCAAAACTATTCATGCAGAATAATTTATATATTAGAATATATTATATTATATAGAATAATATAGGCAAGCATTGAACAGGATATCTAGAGATAGGGAAAAAATGAAGCTATCCTTTCTTTTGAAAGCAACAATTACAAAAATGAATATTCTTCCCAGGTTGTTATTTCAACTCAATGCAACTAATTTAATAGTTCAGAAAAACGTTTTTAAACTAGATGTAGTTCTAGCTATGTTTATCTGGTACCCCAAGTCGGTCAGAATCAGCTATCAAAAGTTAATGTATCCTAAGGAAAAAAGGGGATTGGGACTATCTGACTTTAACTTTTATTATGATATAACATGTTCAAACATGATCATTAAAGTTGCTGAATATAATCCCAAGAGTAAAGAATGGTATCTACTGTGGATTAAATTATGGTATGACTACATCAAAAACAGTAAAATCAATCCCAATGTCCTTCCATTTATAAATCAGGAAAATTTAAAGGATAGCAGATTTTATAGCTCATTAAAACATAGAATAATTATAGTTCAAAAATTATAGAAACACTAAATTTAACAAATATTTACATCCTCTTACAACCAATACATCTGAATTCAAACTTCAGATTAAATAATAAGATGATAAACTTGGACAACTATCCGTTCATTAAAAAATTCACTGTTTGGGATATTTACAGACATATAAAAAATCTTTAGAGGACTCAAGCAATGTCCTAAACCTTCCAAAAGAATGCATCAGAATGCTAACGCAAATTAGAGAACTGTTCACTTTAATAATAGGAGATCTTGAACTAAACAATAAAGACATAAATACATGATATTCATTATGGAACTTACTAACTTTAAAGGAGAACTGCACCCACAGACTCAAAACACGTGTTTATTTCATCATGGTTTGGTGTTTCTTACATTTTAACACTACTCTGGGAATATTTACAGGTTTTTAAATATTTTTATATGCAATTTCTGAGTCTGGTCACATGGGTTCTAGCATATTGAAGTGATCCTGATTGGTTAGTCTGCCTGTAGGTATCCCACAATGCAGTGCTTGTCTGTAAAAAATTATATCACGCAGGCCTCTTTCTTCCTAAAGCTCCTGTCACTGCAGTGATTTTACATGCATATACTACTGTCTTTCAGCCAGTTTTAAGTAGCATTTCATGCAGTTCAGTGACTACTTAACATGCAAACAGTGCAAATGCCACAGAACAGACTTTCAAAGTGCTTTTTATTGCTGCTTCTTTTTAGAATGGCTAAATTTCAGTCTTTTGTAAAGCCTAAATTGTACTACTTTGACTCATCTCCCATCCCCTTCACACCTCACTTTCCTAGCTGTCAAAGTGCTAAGGGTAATTTGAGCTGTTACCTGCTGTGATTGACAGCTCACAGCAGAAGACTTGACTCATGTACTGTTTCTTTGCTCTAGCCTTTACTATCTGTATGGGTAGGGAAAGAATCAGGGAGCTGTGACACTACAGCATGCATGGGGTTTTAGGATTGTCATGGTGATGTCAGTTTGTGGAGGGAATTGGTCAGAAAACTACCTGTATTCATTGGCCTTGATGACATCAATGAAGTGGAGACTGCAGCAAGCTTTTCCAGGGTGGGATAAAAGTTTTTTGAAAGTGAAACCACCACTGTACAGTAAGGTACTGTTCTAGTGGAGAGAAACAGTCGATTTAAAATATTTTAAATGCTGTATTGTTGCTTGTTCATAGCAGGGACTGTAAATAGGGAGAACTAGGACAGAGAAGTTGAACATTTAATAAGAGAACCCCATCATTGTCCTTTAAGGAAAAATATGCTATCAAATACATATAGGCTTATAGTATCCCTTAGATATCAACAATCCATTTGGGTATTCAACATACTGAGTTGAGAAGCTCAAAAACATTACTGAAAAGCAAATATCTAAATATTTTGAAACAACATTAAAATTAATCCCTTTTAAGAAACTAGTATACTCAATTAATGATAACCAACAATGCTTACTTTACCGCAGAAATACTCAACAATTTCAACTCAGAAGTTTCACCAAACTGTGCATGCTACTACTCACAAATAGCTGACCTATTCCACATCTTCTAGAACTGTAAATGTACTTATAAATCATGGTGCTCACTAAGAGTAAGAGTGGAAAAGATGGAATATCAAAAATTCACATTATCATGGGAATTTGCAATTTTGCATATCACCTCTCAAAAGTTACCCAAACTTAATCTGCATGTTCTAATTACCCTATTCTCTCTAGTAAAATTGTACATTACTCAGAACTGGTTAGGGGAGGGCTTTAGAAGTATGATAATAAAGTATATATCAGCACATAAATTAATAACGAATAACCAAAGTAAGCATTCCTATCTTCTAAAATACTGGAGTCTTTTCCTGGATCATATTTTAAAAGAATAGATAGACAAGAAAAGACAAATTATTGTGAATGTAAACTGTAAAGGGCATAACACATATTCTTTTATGAGTTTGTATCTAATCTAAACCTCTTATGTAGCAGATACAAATATTATGTAAACTGTGACATAAATCTCTATCAGTAGTTGATTTTTCTGTAGCACTTGTTATATATATTGTAGATGTGTTATCTATATTGTGTATTTTGTTGTAACATTGAAATTTATCTTGCAACAAGATGTCCCTAAATATGACTGTAGTTCCTCTACAATGTAAATGAATTGTGGCTTGTAAAACAACTGGAATTGAAATATTCAAACAATACACGAGAAGAAGAAAAAAATAAAAATATTTGAAATAAAAAGTATTCCTTCTTTATGTCCTTTGTCCTCCCATTATTTACGACTTTGCCCAGACTTCTTGCTCTAAGAGGTTGACAGGTACAATACAATTATCTCTCAAACACCACTTTACTAATAAGATTTTGTTAATATTCTTTTTCTGTCACTGTTACAGCTGATCATCATGCCCTGCCACTATGGACAGGACCCTTTCATTTTCCCCCTTCTATCCAAAATATCAGGTACGACAGCCCAAAGCAGGAAGGTGACATAAAATTATTTTATTGTGTTAGCGCTTTCATGGCTATCCAAGCCGCTTCCTCAGACACAAACATTCAACAGACATCACTTCATTTTTAAAAAAAGGAACAACCAATAAAAAAGCACAAGTAATCACAAATAATTTCACAATTAATTAATAAATGAAGGATCTAAAGATATAAAACTTATAAAACTAAACTAAGCATATTTATATGTGTATAAAGACCCATATAAAATGTGCATTAAAATGTGTATACATTAATTTCATCCTATATAAAATAGTAATATTAATATATAAACATTAATAACTGAATTTTATCTAAAAGTCCTGTTCTTCAAGACAGGTTTTATACAAATTCTATCGTTCAGCCCATTTCTTATATTCCCTCTCATTCTTATGATCCATTTTAATTCCAAATTCTCCACTTGGTTTTCTATGTCCCCACCCCATACATTTTTATGTACAACCTGCAATACCTTGAACTTAAACCTATGTTCTATACCATATATTTAAACATGTTTAGCTAGGGCATTACTTTGTATAGAATTGTTAATACTATAAATGTGCTCACGGATCCTATCACTGAGTCTATGGTCTGTCTTCCCAGTGTAAAAACTGCAACAAAGCTGACACACAGCCAACTAGATCATGTGTGTGGTGTCACAACTGGCTCGAGTTTGAATTTTTATAAGTTTGCCAGTATCAGAATGCCTAAATTCATCTGTAGGATCTATATATTTACACCAGTTGCATTTAGAGCAAGGGAATGTACCATATATGGTGCTAGGACTAATGTTATAAGCTAAAGTCTTTGGGTAACAAAGCATCCGTTTTAGATTCTTTTTGTTTTTATATGTAAATCTGGGCTTGTTCTGCACTATTGAAAGTACACTTTTATCTACTGCCAAAATTGGCCAGTTTTTCTTTATTACCTCTTCTATCTGATGTATATTGCTTGAATAAGTCATTGGAACTCTTAAAAAAATATATTTTTTCTTCTTTGCTTGTTGTGTTGACCAAGGACCTTCTGAATAGTAGGGTTTGCCCCTATTATTACGTGTCAGTGATGTACTTTGTATAGCTGTTTTTATTTCATGTGCTCTATAGCCCCTCTGTTTAAACATTGTCTGTATAAAATCAATTTCTTTTACAAAGTCTGAATCATTAACATTCAGTCTGGATGCTCGCAGGCCTTGATTACTAACTATGTTACAATGAATGTGTGGGGGGTGCATACGTTTTCTGTGGAGATTATTCCTATAACAACTCTTTCTATATGTTTTCATAGATAGTTGTTGTGTTTATGTTTTAAATACAGTTACATCAAGGAAGTTAATAGAGTCTTTGCAATAATTCAGTGTAAATCTAAGAAAGGGGGTAGTTGAATTTAAGAATTCATAAAAGTTTAACAGCGCTTGCTCTTCACCTTCCCATAACAAAAAAAGATCATCTACAAACCTGGGGTAAAAAATTACCTCTCTAAACATATTAGGAATGAAATTATTCTCCCAGTGGGCCATAACAATATTGGCATAGCTATTGGCGCTAGAAGTGCCCATAGCCACGCCGTTTTGTTGCAAATATAGAAGCCCATTGAAAATAAAAACATTGTTCTCCAGAATAGTTTCCATGAATAAACAAATAACCCAGTAAACTTACTATTGGTGGATAACACTCTTTTAGGTATTCAATACCAACATCATGTGGTATACAAGTGAAAAGCGATTGTACATCTAAGGTCACAAGAAAGTAAGTATCACAGTTCCTATATCCTAAAACGGCATATAAATCACTTAAAAAATTCTTAGTGTCATTCAGTACATATTGAATAGTGCTTAACACACTTCTCAAATGCTTTTCAACATAGATGGGTATATTTTCTGTACACCATCCCCTACCAGATACGATAGGCCTGAAGGGTGGTTTATATGGTTTATGAAACTTAGGGATCCCGTGTATTGCTGGTGTAACAGGTTTATCACATTTCAAATAATTATACTGTTCCAATGTGATATTTTGTCCCAGTAAACAATCATATAGGGTGTTCTGGACCCTTCTGATAACATTTTGTAAAAAAAGGAGGGAGAAATAGAAGTATAAGTTTCTCTATCATATAATAAATTCATCATTTGGTCATTATAGAAAGCCTTATCCATTACAACCACTGGTCCTCCTTTATCTGCCGATTTTATCATTAATGAAGTATTACTAATTAGATGTTGTAAAGCCTCTTGCTCTCTAACATTTAAATTATAATGGGCCCTCCCTATGTTTCTATGCGTGAACAATGACATGATTTCTTCCTCACATTTACGTTCAAATACTTCTACCACAGCATTGTTATTAGGAATGAAGGAGCTTAGTTTTCTGAATAACAATGAATTGTTATCAGTATTCTCAGTTGTGCTAGATTTAAAATAGACTTTCAACATTATATTACGAGTAAATAATTTCAGATCCACCATACAATCTGTAATATCAGTCATTTGCATTGGTATAACGTTCATACCTTTACTGAGTAAAGAAATCTCATCAGCCATCAAATTGTATGAAGAAATATTCCATACTAAGGTGTCGGTAGTATTTGCCACACAAAATGATCCACCATCCTGAATAGGAGTGGATTTTCTTTTCCTTTTCCAATACAGTCCCCTACTAAACAGATGTTCCAACAGCAGGGGCAGGACCAAAAGGAAATGGAACATGGATGTGTCAGAAGGCCAGACTTTAATGTGGCAAATTGTGAAATTATTTGTGATTACTTGTGCTTTTTTATTGATTGTTCCTTTTTTTAAAAATGAAGTGATGTCTGTTGAATGTTTGTGTCTGAAGAAGTGGCTTGGATAGCCGTGAAAGCGCTAACATAATAAAATAATTTTATGTCACCTTCCTGCTTTGGGCTGTCCTACCCATGTCAGCAGTGCAAATCTTGAAACCACACAAGGTGCCTCTCCGGGTGGTGATGCAGGCTTCCAGCTGCCAGACCATCAGCTTTCTTACCATTTTGTCAGTTACCACCTTGTAACAAACTGTACAGTCCTGCCAGTGGCACTGGATGGAACAAAAGTACTCCACTCCAGTGAGTGACTGCTACAGGTGACAGGACATGCAACCTGACTGCCCTCACCACATACACTTGAAAAGCAGGCCTGGAGTCAGAGGTAGTGCTGGTAAGAGACAGCCATGCTCGATGGGAGGCCTCTGAGCCACACCATGGGTACAGCCATGGCAGATGCTGTTTAAAATATAAACATAAACAAATAGATATGAAACCAACAAATATCAAATCTAATAAAAAACAGAAGAAGAATAGCAACAAAGAGAAGGAGTGGGAGAGAATAAAACCTTAGTATTAATTATGTGACATATGACCTTTCAGAGTGCCGAAGGCCCAATGGCAAGATGTGTAGGCATGTGCTCAGTGTGACAGTTGCCAATGCATTGACTGTGTGTTGGTAGATATGAAAAAGTGGTGACATAGTACTGTTGTGTGGCACAAGTCCGAGTCACTGTGTGGACTACAAGCTCAGTGGACCACTACAAGCACCACACATGGAAACAGCAAGCACCAGCCCACATAATATGACTGCATAAATACAAATGTGTATGTCACACAAAAGTATGACCAACAGTGACAGATGTCAGAGCAAATTATGGGCAATATAATGTCAATGAGAACACAGCCGCCAACCAACTTAGGTCACATACACAACCCCCCAAAGCCACTACCTTCCCCAGAAACCACAAACCACAATACCTGCCCATATGAGACAAACACCCAAACATGTTCTCCTTCCCTTGCAGAACCTGTAGCCCCCTCTCCCCTCACAAAACATGTATACCCAGAGTAAGGTAGCATGCAGAGGTCATGCAGGTAACACCATATATCAGGTCAGTGAGCAACAGATGCACAACAGAAGGTCAGGCGGGTGCATAACAGTAGGAACACATGCCTGAGTAACCGATGGCTAGATTACGTGTTCTGATTGTGAGTGTGTGAAGAACAGTGTTTATAAGTAGAAAGCTTTGGTTTTCTCTCCTAACAGATGCTGCTTTGTAATGCAGTTATAACTATACAATCTTATGGCACCTGCCAGTTCTAAATTAACTTAATATTTAAAGTAAATAGTTGACATAATAAGTATTCACTGGTAGTATATAAAATGCAGTACTGTAACAGAAAATACCACTTCCACAGGCATGTCCTCTGACAGCATGTACATATTACTGGTGCAATATTAATGAATAATACATATCAATAGATCATATGGTCCCCTTTGCTTGGACAGCTGCTGCATTCTCCAGAATCAGAATAACTTTTACAAGAGAAATGACATGACAGTGGAAATACTAAATGTACTTGCAATACATCTCAGGGGCCCTTGCTCTGACCCCTTCTTCCCACCAGTTAAGAATGCCATGATAGCATCTCTGCTGTTTGCAGTAGTAGTGCTGGTAGTGTTTACTGGATCAGGGTGTACCAGCGACATCAGACAGATCCCGAGCAAGACTGATGTACACATCCATTTTATACTGTGCATCCTCATCGCAGTCCACATTCAGGCACTCTACATAGTCAATATGTAGTAAGAATACTTGCCTTGCACCACCTGGGAACGCTTTCAACATCAGTGCCCCTTGAAGACGTGACCATTCATAAGACTACATTCCAAAGAACTGAGTCCTCTCATGATCGCATATGTTGATGCTGTTGGCAAACGATGTTCAACATCAGGCAATCAGTTAACATGACCAGTTGCAGTACCACCATTGCTTAGCTCAGAAATTTTTGGCATGGCATAACGTGATGGTGTTAGGGTGTGAACATTGGTATGAAAAATATGCACAAGGTTGTGATAGCAGTTTTGCTCTTTAGTGCCTCTATAGACCACTAAAGTAAATTACATTTCTCCGCAACAACTTAGGAGTCATTGACCATCCCACACAAGCTCACTGTGCATGAAGCCTCTCAGCAAGACATTGGTAGATACTGCAGAGAGGGAAACATTAGATTCAGGTACTTTCACCAGATTATGTCTCATTAGCATGAGTGTCTTGCTAGAAGCACCTAAATTACACAATACAAGCTCCTATATCTGCCGTGGGCTTCATCATATTACAGAAGATTGTTAAGCAGCAACAGACAGAGGACTTTTTAATATTGCTAAGTAAGATTAATAACTGCAGCAGCTGTCTCTGAAAGGTAAGTGTGTGGGAAATGTCTTGTTATCACGTTACTCAAGTATTTTTGGTGCCTTATGCTATCCTTGACACTATGCTGCTGCACCGTTTATGTTGTTACAAGACACAGCAATGCTCCTGTTATGCTGGGGACTGTTACCTTGACTTTAGGGTATCAGCCATGGCAGAGTAAATGGGGATAACTTTGGAGTTACAGGCTAACTTCCAATTCATTTATGACTGTGTGTTGATAACACTCCATGCAAACCTGCAGACAAAGCACAGACTGCACAATGTGTAAAGACATGACAGTTGTCTGAGTGATTGTAAAGTAGGCATAATACAACAGAAGTTGCTACATTACTGCCTTGTGTTATGTTTGTTGTTGGGCAAGGGGTATATGTGATGCTTATATCAGTAAGTGTGACACTTAAAACATGCTACATAGTGTTATAAGTTGGGTGCAACTCACAATGAGACATCTGTGGATTGTGTGTTTGGTGGTGGGGTGGATGGGAAACAGATAGCACTGTCAGAAGTATGGAATACTGTCTTGGACTATATGCAGCTGTCATGCAGGACAACAGTGTCTACTGTTCTGTTCCTACAAAGTCCAGTTCCTCCACAGCCTACATGTTCCTGGTAACTTAATTGGATCATAGAAGGTTACTACACTAATGGCTCTAGAGCCTTTTTAAGCCTAGCCATTCATGCCCCAATTTTCTCAATTATCAATGCCCAAGGACAAGAAATACCTTGGCATATACCTGTGCCTTAGTGCATCTACAAGTTGTCCCTATCCATAAGGGACACAGGCAACAAGCCAGGGGTGAATTTGCAATTTCCCATACTTTGGTCTAGATTGCTTCTGAAGAGGATTAGGGAGCAGTTCTGCTTCACATGAATGGGGAGTCTGTTCCAGAAAAGGGGTAATCTCTGAGACACATACTTGTCCTTCCAGTATGATTTGATTTTGTCACAGATGAGGTTTAGATATTGTTCAAACGTGCTGTATTACTGAATTTGTTTGGGTTTGGGAGACTGTATGATGTGTTTTTGTGTGTACCTTATTGTTCCTCTGTGCACATACCCATTTGGGCTACTTGAAGTATTGCTCAAGGGTATGTTCGCTCACTGACCTATGTCACAGTTATGGTTCTCATCTATTGAATACTGTGACAGGTAATTACATATCAGGAATACACCAATTCACATCTGTGTATTTCTTTGTTGGAGGGGTAGTTTAAGGCAGATAAGACTTACGCACTTGCATACTTAAAGGGATGTCTGTGGATATTTTGGGAGCATGTGTTTGACTACAGCACCTATGTATGTACAGATACAAGCAGGAATGCAGCAAAATGGCATGTATGTGTACACTCTGGATGATGTCATCCTTCAGGGTATTTGCTGACACCTACAGCATATCTAACACAGCGTAACCTTGACCTTACACACAGCATGTCTTCCCTTGCATAGCACATTTACATGTGTGTAGCCACCTTACATATTTCAATGCCACATGGTTTCTCCCACCTCTGTCCCTAGAGTTTGTAATTTTTTAGGGATTTAACAGGTAGGACTGTAACATTTCTTTTAGATATATATTTCATTTCAGTTTCATATAATTATGCCATGATCTGGGAAACATAACAAATGCAATGTCTCCCATGCAGAGAATGGCATTCTGCTACTGGCTGTCCTTCTCCATGGTTGATGAATTATTAGTCATGAGAGATCTAAGTGACCCATCCATGACCATGTCTGATTGAACATGATTTCTGAAGGGAATGCTTTTGGTGGCACCAAAACAGAACTTATGATAAATTCAGACAATGGACCACAGATGAGATCAGTACAGCCCAAAGTCAGACAACACATGTGGCATGGGAGAAGAAACAACTGGAGGGGTTTGCTTACTAAACCACCACTACAAAAGACTCCATCATTCATTGAGTGAAAGAAAACAACTTGAGGGTGGGGTCGGGTGCAAAAAACATAGTAGTAAAAAAGAAAACCAAATGCACCCAACTTACACAGACACTGACTTTAATCGAATAAAACAACAAACAAAGTAAGCGCTTTCATGACCAAAAACTGTTGCTTCATCAGACAAACTTAGAAAAAACACAGCATCCATATATAGTGTTAGTTAAGTCAATTATGGGTGGCACAGTGGTGCAGTGGTTAACATTGTCACCTCACAGCAAGAGGTTCTCTGGTTCGATTCTCGGCTGGGGTGCCTTCTGTGTGGAGTTTGCATGTTCTCCCTGTGTTCGCGTGGGTTTCCTCCGGGTACTCCGGTTTCCTCCCACATTCCAAAGACATGCATCTGGAGCATTTCTCCCCGGGCCTCCGCTGAAAACAGGCTCTGTGGAACCTAGTCGGACATTCCCGGTCAACAAATAATAAATAAATAAATAAATAATAATTAAGTCATTAATTAATCAGCTGTTATAATCAAATAAGACATAAAAATCTTAACAAGACAGAAGTAAAAGCATCTTTAAAAAGTACATACAGTGCAACATAGAAACATATATATTAAGAAATATATATATGTATGCATTTACTACACATAAAATGTATAAATATAAATATAAAAATCAATGTTTAAGCCTCCTTAGTGTAAGAAAAGGCTTAACAGAAAAAACACCATTCAGGCATGGAGGTCTCTCTGCATCTAATAAAAGTATCCATTTTTGTTCAGCTGCTTCTACTGTAGTTTCAATGTCTTCCCCTCGGGGACTAGCATCAATTACCTGAATAACAAAGAACCTAAACTTATGTGAGGGATCAGTTGCCGTGACATGATTTGCTAAAGCATTATTCTTTTTTTTATTTTGAATATCCCTGCTATGTTGTAGTATTCTGTCCTTCAAAAGCCTATTGGTTTTCCCTACATAAAAGACATGACACAGCTGGCAGTAAACAAAATATACTATATTAGAAGTACAACAATCAGCACAATAGTTAATAAGTATAGTGAAATTCTTAGTAGGCTGTGTGTATGAGACATTAGAAAAAATATAAGGACAGGCAGAACATCTTCTGCAAGGAAAAGTGCCTAACCTCATAGACTCATATGATCTCCTTACAATATTTTTATTACATAGATGCTGTTTAAGTGACTTATTATTCCTAAAGGAAAAAGTAGGAACAGTGCTAATCTTATTCTTTAGCTCAGGAATTACTTGTAAAATATGTCAATTTCTTTTATAATATCACAATACTCATTGATGTCACTCGAAAACTGAAAACTAATTCTGAAATCATTAGAACTGGCATTACTACCTTGACAATTCTGCACATCATTCACTACATCCCTAAAGTAGGGTTTACATCTATCACTTCTATGAGTCCAAGCTTCATCTATTACAGTATCTATCTCTTTCACAGAATACCCTCTTTGCAAAAACTCCTGTTTAAGTATGCATAAGGCATTTTGTGCCTTTAGTTCATTGTTGTGAAGTCTGATCATCCTATAAACTTGTCCTTTTAACATGTTAAAGGAATATGGCTAGGGTGCATACTATTTTTATGTAGTAGAGCATTGTTTCTTGTGGGTTTTTTTATATATACCACTACTGACCTCATTCAGGTCAGACGTCTTGAGAAGGACATCTATGAATTCAATTTCACTCCGAGAACATTTGTAACTAAACTTTAGGAATCCAGTAGCATTATTCATATATTCAACCAGTTTTTCAAGTTCAGTGGCATCACTTTTCCATAGCATAAAGATATCGTCCACAAAACGGACATACCATAAAATATGGTTACTTAAATCATTGTTTGCTGCTAGAATAGTGGTCTGTTCCCATTGTGTTAAAGTTAGGTTGGTGTAGCTATTTGCACAAGCAGTGCCCATAGCCATGTCAACCTTCTGAAAATAATAATCATTTTCAAAAAGAAAAACATTATTTTCTAAAATAATTTCTAATAGAGTACATA
Source organism: Protopterus annectens (assembly GCF_019279795.1). Classification (NCBI taxonomy): domain Eukaryota; kingdom Metazoa; phylum Chordata; order Ceratodontiformes; family Protopteridae; genus Protopterus; species Protopterus annectens. The sequence continues at coordinate 1,563,621,266 of NC_056735.1, forward strand.
TGAGTCCTATATAGTCATCATTAAGACATTTGTGCAAACTAAGGAAAGCCCTGATCATATCTATACCCCATTCATTAGGGATAGAAGTAAAAAGAGACTCTATATCTAAGGTAACAAACATATAATCTCCATCTACAGTAGAAATTCTATTGTGTAATCTTTACAAAAAGCTTTTCGTATCTTTGAGAATGGTATAACAGTCATCCAAAAAAGGGTGTAGTGTGTTTTCCACATAGATTGATAGTGCTTCAGTACACCAGCCACCACCGGAGACTATTGGTCTCATGGGTGGAAGGAGCTTGTTTTTATGTACCTTTGGTAGGCCATATATTCTAAGAATAGTGGGGTTAGGTGTGTTAAAATACTTAAACCAGTCTTCATCAATTAAACCTGCCATTACAAGGTCAAAAACAAGAAAAGAAACTTTTTCTATAATTCCATCAACAATTTGTTTAGAAATACAGCAGTAAGTCACCGTATCATACAATAACACTTCCATTTGACATAAATATAATTCCTTGTCAAGAACAACAATCCCACTGCCATTGTCTGCAGGTTTTATATCAATAGACTGCATATCTTTTAGTTCACAAAGAGCATTAATGTCTTGTTCAGACATGTTACAAAAACTAGCCTTAGTGCCATTTTCATATAATGCCCTGAACTGAGATTCACAAACATCAATAAAAATTTGTACAACGGGGTTTGTAACAGGGACAAACATACTAGGTCTCTTCCTTACTACGCTCCTTGATCTGCTTCTGATAGGTAGTGGGTTTATTAATGAGAAATCCACAGTTCGTTTGTTGTCTAAAAAAAGGGCACTATCATTTGTAGCACCAGGATCTTGCAATGTTATGGCAGATGATACTGTCATACTAGTGCCAGACAAAGCACTTGCACTAGCTTCTGAGGCCCTTGGAATATTAGCGCCTAATTCCATTTGAAGTGTGTTTTCAGCATTGCCAGATAGTGGCTGTTCAATCACTGGTATGGTGACAACTGTAGGAATACACGTTGCAATCGGAGCTCCAACTGGAGGTGTTTGCTTACTAAACCACCACTACCAGAGACTCCGTCATTCATGGTGGAGTGATAGGCAGTGTCACAAAGATGAGTAGGCTGCCATGCATATCATTTACCGATGCCCCTGGTGGTTATATCTTAATATGGATAACTATCTTCCATACTAACTAAGTAAAGTCACCAAACTGAAAAAACTGATACAACAAAGAAGGCTCTGGGTCCAGAAAGACTCAAACAGACAAATAAGTTAAATTCAATTTAGTCACACTAAAATACTTAAAATCACATATAATAAAAACAGTGCTTTCATCTCTGACTATTCAGAGACTTTATCAAGTTAACCAATTTGAAAAAGGCTACTATAACTAGAACAAAATGCTAATATTCTAGTTACAGTAGCCTTTTTCAAATTGGTCAATGGCTGGTTTCTTTTTATTGCCTAATTTAGACAGGTGGTGTGTTATTTAAATGGTGTCTTTTTGGCTGTTATTTTATCTTGATAAAGTCTCTGAATACTCATAGATAAAAGCACTTGTTGTATTATATGTGATTTTAAGTATTTTAGTGTGAATAAATTGAATTTAACTAATTTGTTTGTTAGAGTGTTTCTGGACCTGGAGCCTTCTTTGTTGTTTCTTCCATACTAATGCAATGTGCTGGTTAAAAGAACTTGCAGCCATGGCAAATTCATTTTTCAGGAGCATCAATTGTCTTCAGGTTCAAAGGCCATTGGAACAAGGTACGTTACTATTATTTTGCTGTACCACTATAAGATGCAGTAGTAATTTATTAACAACACTGCTGATACCACTGAAGGAGTCTTACTGAATTTGGATGATTTATTTTTGTGTTTTCACATGTGCTGTGTTATCAGGGCCCTCCTCCATGAATATAGAACTCCTGATTCAGGGAAATCTTGGGCTCATATGATGATGATGATAATTATGGCAGCCAAATACTGACGTGAACAGGGGTCACAGTGGGATTGTGATGGTCACACCTCCATCCCATTCCATGAACACAGCTTCTTTGCATTTGCAATACATCCCACAAACCCAGGATGGCACACATGGATAGGAAGATGCAAGCAGATCTCCCTGGAAAAGAATGTCATCCCCTGCAGCTTCATTCCAAAAGGTTGTCACAAGTTCCACACAGTGAGATGAGAACATTGGGGAATATATTGCCAGTGGCTAAGTACACCATGGGTAATGCCCACCTCCCAAGCTAGCCATCTCCATGACTACTACACAGCATTTGTGAAAGGTCATAATACAGGGACAGGCAAACACTAGCAAAGGCATTACTGAGCTGGATACGGTAACTCGTAGTCTGTATGATAACCTGAGGGAGTGCATGGACCACATGTGCAATATCATTGTCATGTGGCTTAGCAAGTTTGCCTGAAGTAGGAGCCCTTGTCTAGCCAAGTATCACAGACAATTCATTTCCTAAGGTAAGTCATCCTGTATCTGTGGTGAAAATCTGAAGAAGTTTACCGACAAAAGCACTTATTTGTACCAGGAAGATCACATAACAACATTTATTATCCTGAAGAGAACCACATGGTGTCATTCATTTTAGTTTAGTGTTCATTATATTTCAGTTTGTTGTTTCACGTATGTATGCTTAACATTGTGACTCGCTGCTAGGTAAGGTTATATGAGTAAAATCTGAAGGCATAAATGTCACTGTTGAAAAAGATCTGATTTTAACTGATGAAACTAAAAGTCTTTGCAAAGATTCAAGAAAAAGGCCTATTAACCAAGTATTTATTAAGACTAAAACTGATTAGCAAGAAGAGTCCAAAACCCCGGGGAGGGGGGCAGAGTGTTTATAAAGGCTACCAGGCAAACAAGAGATGTGGAAAGGAGAATAGGGAATGAACATTTCAACCACAAAAATGATGAAAAGCTTATTTTAAGGGCTAAGCCAAACACAGAGCCATGAGAACAGTCTTTTTAAAGGCTTGCATGAAAGATCTGAATAATTAAAAGGTCAAAAGAAATATACATAAAACAACTAGTCAGAGAAAAATAAAAAACAACCAACTGGTCATGGAAAACATTAAAATTTATTACCAACACTTAGTGCTGCGGCTTAGAAATAGCCTTCCAAGAGTAACAAACACTAAAGCATTCCTCCATTTAAATAATGCATTCAATAAAACAATTAACATCTAATTGTTTATTATCTAATCATAAACCTCCAACTACATTCCTTATTTAGGCCATGATGCTCTAAAGTATTGTATTTCAGAATGAACAAAGTTTCTTTGTACAATAATTTGTTTTTAACATCAACACATTCTCCTAGAGCAAGGTTAACTTGTTCCACAATAGTTGTTTTTTAACAGTTTGGATTAGCCGCATGAAAATCCTTAAAATATGCACCCAAAGGACTATCCATTCTCATATTCCTTGTATCTCTAATATGTTCTTGTACACGTTTTTTTAAAAGATCTAGTAGCTTCTCCCACATAATATAACCTGCAATCACATCTTAACATATATATTACACTTTTCAGTGTTGCAGTTATAAATCCCATTTGGATAAAAATGCATTCCATTAACCACATTATTATTTTTTTTACTATATGTTTACAAATGCAGCATTTATTACAAATATATGTTCCTTTCTCCAAAATTACCTCATTGTGTACAGAGACAACAGGTGGAATAAATTCTTTATGTACCAGCATATCTGACAAATTCCTCCCTCTTTTATATGATATTCGTACACTATGTTGTAATATTTTTGCCAAATTCTTGTCTTCTAATAAAAGTGGCCAATAATTTCTAACTTCTTTAATAACCTGCTCAGTTAAGATGTTATAGGTAGTCACAAAATAAATCTCTCTACCTTGACTACTCACAGTTTTATATTTATCATACTTCTTTCTTTCCCCATTACTTCCCAAATTGACTACCCCAGGAGTTATTCCATAAGTCTGTTAAATATTTTACATCCAGCATTAATAACCTTGTTTCTGTCGTATCCTCTTCTAATGAACATTTCAGCTCTCTTACATACTTCTTCATATAAATCTTTTTCTGAACTAAATAATTGTTCTACACTCAGAAATTCATTGTTTGGTATCAAAGCCATTAGGTGTGTGGGATGACAACTATTACCACACAAAAAATAATTCACATTATCAAATTTTCTATGTATAGTTGTCATAATGGACTCACCCACAATTCCTTTAAGACTTATATCTAAATAAGTTATATATTTGCCTATCTGGATACCATCAAATACTAAACCAAAATTGTTAGCTTGAAGATCCTGAATAAAAAATGTTATACATACGTACGTTCATACTAGGCTATCTGCCCTGGGGCAATTATAAGCCTAGCCCGATTCTGTATGGCTTACGCCACCCCTTGATTTGAGTATACTGTGCCCTTTTTAAGGTTTTGTTTACTGTGCCTCTGTCTAATAGTGACACGGGAGTAATCCCTGGGACAAACCTACGATCCCCCATCCACTTATCGAGATTCTTCTTGAAGAGATTCAGTGAGTTGCTCTGCCTCATACGAACTGGGATTCTATTCCAGAGCGAAGGGAGCCTCTGGGTTATGAACCTGTCCCTCCAGCAAGTTCTATTTATTTCTGTGCTGAGGTTCAAGTCCCTCGAGCGTGTGGCTCTAAGGGATTTAGATTTACTGAGGTGGAGCATGTCCATTAATTCTGGATTTGACATAGCTTTGTATGTCAGGCATAGATCGCCTCGAAGTAGGCGGTATGCAACTGAGTAGAGCTGGAGTTTTTTTAACCGAGCAGCATATGGCATCTGTTTGAGACCCTTGATCCTCTTGGTGAGATACTTTTGGGGTCTTTCTAATTGCTGTAGGTGTCGGGTAAGGTGCATCCCAAAAGGGGCATTGTATTCTATGATGGGCCTGATGAGGGATGAATAAAGGGGCACGATTACCTCTCTTGATCTAGATGTGAAACCCTTCGTGATGAGGTGGGCTATGTAGAAGGTCTTTCTAACCACTTTGGCAATGTGGTTTTCAAAGGAGAGATTGCTATCAACTTGGGTCCCCAGGTCCATAATAACTTTCTCTGTACTTAATGGGTTTCCGCCTATGTGGTAATTTGTGGGCACATTGTTTTTGCCAAAGGGTATGACTATACATTTTTTGGCATTTAGTTTTAAATCATGGCGCTGGCACCAGTTATCTGTCTCTGTGAGACCTTTTTGAAGGATGTTTGTGTCAGCTGGAGAGTTGATTATGGCGCCCAGTTTGCAGTCGTCTGCGAACTTGGTGAGCCATAGTCCTCCCATATTTGCCTGTACCTCGGAAAAGTATATACCGAACAAGAGTGGTCCCAGGACAGAACCCTGTGGGATGCCACTTGTGACCAGTTTCGAGTCTGACATGGCTCCAGCAACTCTCACTCTGTGGGTTCTGTCTTTGAGCCAGTTTGCGACCCATCTTGTGACATAGGGGTTTATATTTAAGCTAGATAGCTTATCTATGATGCCCGAGTGGGGTATTGTGTCAAATGCCTTTGCAAGGTCCAGATAGGCTGTGTGGACTACCTTCCCTTCATCTATGGCTTTGGTGACTGTTTCAAAGAAGTCAACCAGGTTCAAAAGGCAGGATCTGCCCTTGACAAAGACGAACTGGGTAGGATCTAGTATCTTTAGGTCCCAAATGTCTTTGTTTATGAGCTCCATGATGATCCTCTCCATAGCCTTGCAGACTAAGCTAGTCAGGCTTATGGGGCGATAGTTTCTAGGGTCCGTAGAGGCTCCACCTTTGTGGAGTGGGACCACTGTTGCTGTACGCCATTCTGTGGGCACATATCCTGTAGCGAGGCTGAGATCGTATAGCTGTTTTATTTGAGGGATTAGTTCCTCTTGTAGTTCATGTAGGACGCAACCTGGGATGCCATCTGGTCCCATGGAAGCAGTGTTTTTTGCTTTGGAGAGGGCAGCCTTCACCTGAGCATCTGAGATGTTTGGGAGGCAGCCTCTGCCGGGAAAGATACTTGCTCTTTTGGGGAGTTTGCACTGAACCTGTCTGCCAGGATATTGGCGATGTCTGTGGGTTCAGTGTATTTTTTGTCATTTAGAATCAACTCAGAACAAGTCTGGGAGTTGCATCCCAGGTTTCTAACATAACTGAAAAAAGCCTTATGATTGTCTTTGGTGTCCTGTGCAATTTTTCTCTCGAAGCTGGCCTTGGAGGATTTTATGAGGGATCGTAATTTTTTGCTAGTACTGATCAGAGATGCCTCCCCTATTAGGGATTTTGCTCTATCATGTAGTAGCTTCCTCCTTCTGTTGTTCAGTTTATTTATGGCAGGGGTCCACCAGACTGGACGCCTGCCTTTGGATGATTGGGTCTTGGTTTTGTTTGGGATAGCATGATCCATGCATTCCTGGAGATGTCTGTAGAATGCATTTATATAGGATTCTGCAGTTTGGGCTGTAGTTTCCACTGGCCCTGGGGCCTTGAAGGATTCCACTTCGGTTTTGAGAAGTGAGAAGTTCGCTTTTGAGAAGTTTTTCACTGTGGTTTTCTGGGCTGGGGGTGGGGTCGGGATGTGGACATCCAGTGAAATTAATTTATGGTCTGATCTTACCAATGAGGGATATACTTCTGGTGTGGAGCATAGAGTCCCCATGTTGGTAATGATCAGGTCTAGTATGTTGTCCCCTCTTGTGGGAGTGGTGACTAGTTGTTCCATAGCATATGAGTTTATAATTTTCAGGAATCTTTGGGCTAAGGTGCTGGGGCTTGAGTAGTGCTCCCAGTCAATGTTTGGGTAGTTGAAGTCGCCCAATATAATGGTGTTCGGAGAGATCTTCATGTTCTCCAATGTTTTCAGGAAAGCCAAATGGGATTCCTGACTTTGAGAGGGTAGTCTGTAGGATGCTATAAACTGAAAAGCAGTCTTGCCCACTGTTAGTTGCACATGGATGGTCTCCGATACTTCGTGCAATGCCACTAACCTGGAGGTGTGGATATCCTTGATAAATATGGATACTCCCCCTCCTTTTGTGGTTCGGTCCGGGTTTTGGGGCCGAAAAGCATGATATGAGGTATAGCCTGGTAGTGCTGGGGTGCTCTCTAGAGCCTTGAACCATGTTTCTGTCACTGCACAGATGTCGATGTTCTCCATACTGAGGAGAGCTTCGAGTGTGTGCATCTTGAGGTTAAGACTTTTGGCGTTTAGCAGCATTACCCTTAGTTTCTTGTTCCTTGTGCTGTCTATGGGGGTGGGTTTGACTTTTGAGCCTTGCCTAAAAAAGGCACTATGGGGGTGGCAAGAGCCTTTGCCAATATCCGAAACTTATATTTTCCAAACCCCCTTTACACAAAAATATTAAATTGTCAATGTAACAGAAGTATTTAACACATGAGATATAAAGAAATTATGTTGTATATATAGTCTGACTCAAATTTGTCCATAACCAGGTTTGCATACCTGGGGCAAAAGAAGCCCCCATGGCAGTCCCCTGTATTTGTTGAAAAAATATTACCATTAAATTAAAAAAAAATTATTTTGTAAGCAGAAAACTAATAATTCTACTACATGGTGGGACATAGGTGTATCCCCTAAACAATGAAACTGAATGAATGTCTAATGCTGGTATATAAACTTTTGATGTCCAAATTAAGCCAATGCATTTCTTCTTCCCAAACATTTTTAATTTTACTAAAAAAGTCTTCACTATCTTTTACATATGATGGTATCTGTATTACTCAAGGTTTTAAAAATTCTTGAAAAAATATGCCCAAATTTTCCAAAAAATATTTTTCAGCAGCAACAATGGGTCTGCCAGATAAATTGTCAATACCTTTGTGGATTTTTGGCAAGCAATAGAAAGATGCTATGCATGTATTATCAATTTTAAACTTTTTTTTCTAAATTTTCTAAAGAAATATACAGCCTGCATTTGTAAAGGCTCTTCTCTACTTTGTTCAGATCTCATGAATGGAACCCCTCAATCTCTCTCTCTCTCTCTCTCTGGTGGGAACATAGAAGGCAGAGGCCATGGTCAAGAACATGTAGTGCCACCACCTCCATTCTGCCCTCCAGTGTTGAGGGAAATATGTTTTATCATGGACATATACATGGACAGGGTACTCACGCTAAGTCTAGCTGAAGGATGAAATGTTATTCTTGATCACAGAGTACTTCATCCTCTCAACATGCTATGGATTGTATCTGTGACCATTACAGGACATAGCATCCCCATGGATAGGGGCATGCATTGTCAGCACATACATCTCCAGTGGGTGTCCTGGGCCTGTCCACCAAATCCTGGCACAGTGCTACAACATCTGGTGGGACTGTTTCTCAGCACATACCTACTGTAACATCTCCAGTGACCACCACTACACACTCACACAGCACTGGAGACAGCACCCCCTCCCTGGTCACTACCGAGCTCCAAGCTTTCCCAGACATGTCACGCAAACACACACACACACACACACACAAAAACACATGCATGCACACACACACAAACACTCACACCAACAACAGTGGTCAAAATAACAATCCTCGAACATGCTCCTCCAACAAACACAATGTCCTTTGTTGAAACAAGCCTTCATGGTCTTCCTCAATTGTGAACACAGGGATAACTGCAACCTATCATCTGTACTCTTTTACTTGGGTGGCTTGTGTCTAATGCACAGTGTATAACACAGCCTGTGTTTAGGTTTGCATGCATCATGTTTAATGTGTTATATAGTGGTTTACATTGGCCCATAATTACAAACCAGATGTTGCCTCTTAGCCAGTGCTACAGCATACTGTGCCTGTCTCTGTATGGCCTATTCCTCCCCTGCAGCCTCTTCTTCCACAACCACTTCACCCAATCCTTCCACCACCACAAAGTCTTGACTTCTTCCTCCTGAATGTCTCTCCACTGTTTAAATTTCTTGTGTGTAATGATGCTGTACAACACTGCACAGATTGCAAAGGTTTTTACTTCATGTTGTAGGGTCATATTGTAGTGTACTCCTAGATACATTCAGACACTAGAAGGGTGTTTTAAGCAGGTCAAACACACATTCAGTAATGACCCAAGTCTATGACAGGGCAGTGTTGTAGTCACTCTTTGCCATGGTCTGGAGATTTCTAATAAGAGGCATTAGCCATGACTTCAGGGCATATCTGCCATCACCAGTAAAATGTCCCTAAGTAAAATCACCCAACACAAACACCTGGTATAGACCAATTGTGTGCAATATGCAAGCATCATGAGCACTGCCTGGGTGGCCTGTAGGCACATTGTATATTAAACCTTGTGCATTACAGAGTACCTGGCAGTTGAAAAAATAGAATCCCTTACAGCTAATATACCTTCGTCTTTGCTCACAACTGGTGCAGTTTATGGCCCCCAATACCTCAGGAAAATAGGTTAGGCCATAAAAAGCCTGACTTCTGGCTATCTCCTTTAAGGTACATGGAAACCAAATATGGCCCGCCACATGCTGTAGCATGACATCAAGGAACTTTTGAAGTGTCCTTGATACAGATGCCTGAGATACTCCCTCCATGTCCCCTGTCAGTCAAAGAAATGTCCCTGTAGCCTTGGTATTCCACCCATCCCCTGGCCCTGCATATGAAGACAACAACACCTGAACTAGCTCCAGTATGATGCATCTGTCCACACAGTAGCAGTCCACAATTTCTGTGTCATGGAAGGCATGATATTTTACTGATGGATGACACAAAGCGGCCAAGGGCAAAAATGTTCAGTACTATAACTACAAGTCTCTTGTCTATGTAGATTTACTAGTGCAGTGGCTACCCCTTGCATGTTTTCATGATCAATATAGATAGATAGATAGATAGATAGATAGATAGATAGATAGATAGATAGATAGATAGATAGACAGATAGATATAGATATAGATAGAAGTAGAGATACATCTCTATCGCTGTCTATATTTTTACATATATCTATATCTTTACCTATACATATAGATATAACTATAGATATATAGATATTTACACACTCAAACAACAAAATCTCCAGCTCCACCTTCAACCAGAAAAATGTATTTATTTGCTGTGGAAACATAAGCCTATATAAATATATCCAAAAGAATAAAAACGACACCGAACAGCAACAATAAATATCTGACACCTGGAGTTGTACATGCACAACCCTCAAAACAGATACATGACCACCTACTCACTATAACTAAGCCTTTCTCTCTATAAATGAACTAACACCTCCATATCTTAACAAGAAGTAATGACCTAACATCAAAAGGAGCTCTCACTTTAATGATACCAGACTACTACTCTTTATTTCCTCTCTTGTGTCCTTCCTATAACATTCTCATCTTTCTAACAATAATCAGCTCTCACTTTCCATGTCCTAATCACCTGCCTCGCTCATTACTCCTCATCTCATTCTATTCCTCGGTCTATTTTAGCAGAAAAATACTCTTATTGTAGTTTTTCACCTCCATACATGATTAGAAATATAGTCAATATTTTGAATAATTATGTATTAGTTTGCTTGATAAAGGCTATCCACTTCTGCAGTGTCTTGCTATTTGCAGTACATATTGCATTCTTAATATTTCTTAAATGTATTTAAAATCGTGTGTGTTTTATCTGTTGTAGGGATTTTCTTCCTTTGCAAATAATTACTTATCAACTACCGTAAAATGTTTTTATGTGTGTTTTTGTTGGGCTTTTCTATCCAACTTTTTGTAAAGTATTTAATCTGCTCCAGGGTTTCTCGCATTGGATACAATTACTCAACTACTGTTTAAATGCTTTTGAGTTTGTTGTGGAGCTTTTATCCTTGGCCTCTACTTAAAATGGGCCATTGGCTCAGTTGGACTTTCCTGGTTATCAAAGGGCAAATAAAATAAAATAAAAACATTTTTTCTGGTTGAAGTTGGAGCTGATACTTTCATTGTTTAAGTGTGAATTTGGATTCTTGCATCCAGTGTTCTGCTTTTTATTATCACAACTACCATATATGTTTCTGAATCACTCAGCCATGTTGTTTACCTTCATTGCATTCATGGTTGCCCTTATGTTAATATTATTGATCATTAGCATGTTATTATACCACCATTTACATATTATACAAGCCACCAAATTTCTTCCATTGCATCTCTGAGTCACTGCCCCACCGCTTGTGAGTGTGTGTGTGTGTGTGTGTGTGTGTGTGTGTGTGTGTGTGTGTGTGTGTGTGTGTGTGTGTGTATGTGTGTGTGTGTGTGTGTGTGTGTGTGTGTGTGTGTGTGTGTGTGTGTGTGTGTGTGTGTGTGTGTGTGTGTGTGTGCGTGTCTGTGTGTACAGACAGACAGAGAGAGAGGTAGATTTAACCAATAATACACAATTGTGCATGAGTATATCAGGATTTACCAACAATTGGTGTAGTTCGATCATGAGGCCAAAACCCAAGTGATTAAACAAAGCCAGCCATGGGTAAATTCTGATATACCCACAAGCTGGACTGGATTATTGGTTTTATACAATGGCATTATCTAGGAAATAAATTGCTTACCTTTCTTAAATAATGCCTTTGTATAATGGCACTTCAGTCTTCTTCCATATTGTCTTCTATGGGCTGATATACTGCACATGCATATGGGACATGCATTTCCATGCTTGTACAGCACATCAGTGCAGTGCAGGAGAAGCACCAGAGAAAAGAGAATCTCTATTACTTTTTTTTTTTTCATTCTTTAAAAAGTAAGAATTTTATGAGAGATTGTTGAGAAATACAAGGAAAATCAGGCATGTTTCTGTTTCTTTAGTTTTGCTGAGCATACCTGATTTTTCTTGTATTTTGTTGTACCCCAGCATATGACAATATAATGTCTGGCTGCTCAATGGTACTTCAGTGGCTGGACTTTTTTTTATTAGTGGCATTGTTGCCTCACAGCAAGAGGTCTTCCGGTTCGATTCTCAGCTGGGGTGCCTTCTGTATGGAGTCTGCATGTCCTCCCTGTGGTCACATGGGTTTCCTCTGGGTGCTCCAGTTTCCTACCTCATTCCAAAGACATGCAGTAAGTGGAACAGACACTCTAAATTGGTCATAGGTTAGAGTGTGTGTGCAAGTGAGTGGTACTAATGAACTACGGTGACAGGGCTAGCCACCCGGAGGTGTAAAATCTTGGCTCAAGATGATTGACACTGCTGAAGTGACACCTTGACCTCATGTGCAAAAATGGGAAAAAATGGGTTTGTATATCTGTATGTATATCTATATCTGTATATACATATAAAAAGAGAGAGAGAGAGATGGTTACAACTCAAAATATCAAAAGCACATTGAATAAAATATTTTTGGGGGTGAAAAACACTGAAAGCACAAAATGTCGAAAGTACATTTGACTGAATGCTCATTTTTATAATATTTGTAAGTATGAGTGTACAGAAAAATGAATGATTGAAAAGATTATAGAGTATGGTGTGTTATGAGTGAGATATTCATGGGTTAGGGTTAGGCTTTGGGTTAGGTAAGGGGGTTAGATTTACTGCTAGATAAACAGTTTTTAGTAACGTTATGTGTTGGGTTAGGGTTAGAGTGAGTGGTAGGGTTAAGGTTATGTTTATCACACATGAGTGAGGTGGTGTGGGGTGGTGGGCTATCTCCAACCCTAACTCTATACATTACTTTACCAAAAACCCTTTCCTTTACAGTGCCATTACCAAAATCAGTTTTGCAGTTGGGGTGTATAATACAGGACAATTTTGGTCAGATAGAATTATATATTTTGTGATTCGATATTATGAGTTTTCAGTAATTTAGACTTTTAGTGTTTTTTAAGATATTTTGAGGTTTGATATCTTGCATTTTAGATATTCCATGACATAATTTCATAAGTGGAGTTTGAAGAATTTTAGTAGAGGCACACACACACACACACACACACACACACACACACACACACACACACACACACACACACACACGCATATGCATATACATATATATGTAGAAAATATATATGTAAAGAGCACTGAACCACGGCTAGATAAAATGCTGGTTTAATGAAATAAATGTAATGGTGAGCGCTTTCACAGTCCAGCTGCTTCCTCAGACAATTTAAACTGACAAATTCAAACATTTAAATACACTCCCCACACAATGACATCACATCAGTTCAACATTTAAAGATACAACATCAAAAATGTGTGCATCAAGAATATATATATATATATATATATATATATATAAATACAAAGAGACCAACAACTCAAAAACAGTCTACTTTGTTTTTTGAATATATATATATATATATATATATATATATATATATCTATATATATATATATATATAGATATACACATATGTATATAGATATATATATATATATATATATATATATATATATATATATATATATATATATATATATATATATATATATATATATATATATATATATATATAGGTCCCCTTCAAAACATCTAAAACCCATAATATCTAATTTCATAACACTGAGACCAGAAAATCTAAAACCCAAAACATCTAAAACCCATAACATCGAATTTCATAACATCTAACACTACAAATCACATGAAAATAACATCCCCTCCACATACAATGACACCGAACTAGCAAATACACTTTTTACTATGTTTCTGTGAGGGACCTGATGCAGTGGGGTTAGAAAACTAACTTTATCCCACTGTAGTGCAATCTTGGAGTTGGTATATTTAATTTACGGGGGGGGGGGTGTTTTGGGGGTGGAGCCCACCACATTGGAGGTGCAGGAGGGCTTTCCCCCCTGCAGAAACATAGTAAAAAGTGTGTTTAGTAGTTTGGTGTCATTATATGTGGAGGGGATGTTATTTTCTTGTGATTTGTAGTGTTAGATGTTACGAAATTCAATGTTATGGGTTTTAGATGTTTTGGGTTTTAGATGTTCTGGTCTCAATCTTATCAAATTAGATGTTATGGGTTTTAGATGTTTTGAAATAGACCCATATATATATCTATATATATATATATATATATATATATATATATATATATATATATATATATATATATATATATATATATATATATATATAGGCTTATGTGAGATTATCAAGATTTTGGAAACTCAAACTTCATATCGTTGAGACCATATGCCCAACTTTCAGAAAACTTGAAGCATTTGTATGGAGATCATGGTACAGTGGGTATTGGGGAATTTACCCATTTCCCCACTGTAGTGTGATGTGAAAGTTGGTATGTATAATGTGGAGGGGAGCTGGGGAATGCGGGGGTGGATCCCCTGCAAAAATTGTAGATTTTTGTTGTTGTGTTTCATTTGAGTTTTTGGAAAGTCGATCATATGGTCTCAACCATATGAAGTTTAAGTTTCCGAAAACTCGATCATCTGACATATACCTCTTATAGAGATAGATAGATAGATAGATAGATAGATAGATAGATAGATAGATAGATAGATAGATAGATAGATAGAGATAGCTTGGTATGCATCCACCAGAAACCTGTTTAACTTTGAGTCAGAGGTAATTAACATATATAATGAATATGGCTACTCTGACTGACATTTCATTCAGTCTGTTTTATTTTTTTAGATTATTAAATAACCCTATAGAATGCCTCCCCTAAAATAAGTAATGTAGACTACATCTTGTAATTGATTAATTCAATTTCCTGTGACCAAACATCAGTAGGGGATAACCTGGTCCTCTTCTTTCTCCTTTAGTTCACTGAATTTCCTAAGATGCCTTTAAATGTTCAAATTATATTTTTACAATAGATTCCAGCTTTAGTTGATCCATAGAATGTTGAGCTACTTCAATATATATATATATATACAGTTACTGAACCACATTAGTCATCATACTGTGTCCTTTGTGTGTTAAAATTAGATTTTAAAGCTGTACATAACTAAAAACCTCACTCTTCAGCTGAACAGTATATTACTAGTTATAAATCTAATAGGTATGGCTTCAAGGTATGCAGTGGTGCAGTCCGTCAGAGATCTCCTCCAGATTTGATAACTA
The DNA here is from genome assembly GCF_019279795.1 of Protopterus annectens. NCBI lineage: Eukaryota > Metazoa > Chordata > Ceratodontiformes > Protopteridae > Protopterus > Protopterus annectens. Next base: position 1,563,636,276 of record NC_056735.1, read on the forward strand.
GCTATAATTTGCCTATTCACTTTTCTGTAATGGTTCTTTGTATTGGTTCAGCTGGTTGTAGGCTCACATACCTGTTCTTTTTATCCGTTTAGTTAGCTGCAGTCTCATGCATGTTTTCTGCGATGGTTCAGTTAGGACCAGGTTCATATTTTAGTTGTCTGCAATGGTTCAGCTACGACCAGGTTCATACGTTAGTTGTCTGTGATGGTTCAGCTAGGAAAAGGTTCATATATTAGTTGTCTGTGATGGTTTCGACTAGGACCAGTTTGGAGGGTGAGTTATATTTCGCAGTGGATACCGCTGCTGTGGAACAGACTCCCCACCCACATAAAACAAAGTCCGTCCCTGTCCATTTTTGAGTGCAGCTTAGATCTATGGATGAAAAACAGAAAATGTACCCCAGAACTGCCCCCTGTACTACAAATTGGCAGACGCAGCTCCTAAAAGCTTTATCCTATGCATGGGTCCACTCACATTATCTATGGTATGATCTCAGTTATTTACATTAGGGCTAATATATAATTATCAACCAAGGGACAGGTAAGGCCAATCTATAACCAAATGGGATAGGTTACTTCAAACTCAAAAAAGGAAATTAGCTAGATAAAATGGCTTTCAAGGGGAGCTAGCCTAGTACTTATCAATGAACCTATAATCCTACATTTGACATGCATATACAAAATGCATAAAAAACCCTCACCAAAAACTTGGAATGCTATACAGATCCAAAATCTTTCTCGCCAACACAACTAGAGCTACACTGGCCACTACTTAGCTCCTCCCCTTACTGCTTTTTGGACCTCCTTTTCTTACTAACTTCCAGGCAGCACAAAAAGCAAACTTTGAGCAATGCTATAATAAAGTGGCTACATTTGTAGCAAATGCCCCTTTCAGAACACACTGCTGTGTAGCACTGAAAGCCTAAATTGGTTAGAATTAACCCAAAAACTAACATCTACAGAACTTCTTCCCACCTACAACATTAGCCAGCAATCATCTGTTTGTATAGCACTAAATACCGTTCTATACAACTATGTTCTACTCCATCATTATGATTCATATACAGAGCTTCTTCCCACCTACAACATTAGCCAGCAATCATCTGTTTGTCTAGCACTAAATACCGTTCTATACAACTATGTTTGTACTCCATCATTATGATTCAGTGAGGGCAACCTTTCTCTCTACAACCCTTATCAAATTGGTAATCTACAAGTGTAGTACCTCGCAGTTAGTTCTGCACAGCTTTGGGCGTGCCATCATTGCCGTCAAATGGGTGGTGATATCCAGGAAGACTGACAGGCATGCAAATGTGCATGTCACTTTGTGTGAACTGCTAAATATTCAGTATCACAACGAACTCCATCCTATGATAAATTCTTACTTTTTCCTCCTTTTCAGGGGGGCAAGCCTCCCTGCACCCCGACATCCCTCGCTTCCTTGCAAGCACATGTCCTTAAAGCCATTAAACTGTAATAGTACCATTTAGAGAAATGGTGTAAACTCTGCCTGATTGACTGATGGAAATGTGATTTACTGCAGGCATTTTAGTTTTATGTTCCTACAAAAACATTTCCTTTTTGGTACTGAATGAAGTTTTGTGTCCCTAATACAACATTACATTAATTGTAAAGAAAAAGGTGTACTTGCTTTAGAGTGAAACACACTTTATTCTAATAAAAGGTGAGCGCTTTCGAGGTTACCCTCTTCTTCAGGCCTTAATGTTGTGTCTTTCGGCTTATCCCGGTTAGGGGTCGCCACAGCAGAACTCCGGTCCGCCAATATTTGGTAGTGGATTTTTGCGTGCCGAGTTACCAGCCCTGACGCACAACCTTCAATGAAGGCATGCGCATTCACGCATGCCTCCACACAGAAGACGCTCTAGCTGAGAATCGAACGGGACAACGTCTTGCTGTGAGGCGACAACGCTACCGCAGCACCACTACCGCGGATTCAATTCCTTCAGGCCTTACATTCACAGTTTAAATATATGAAGTAGCCAATAAAAACTTGCAATAAAAATCAGTGGGGCAAGCCCCTTTTCCTTAAAATAGGCTTTAAAGAAACATGCTTTAAAGCCTATTTTAAGGAAAAGGGGCTTGCCCCACTGATTTTTTATTGCAAGTTTTTATTGGCCACTTTATATATTTAAACTGTGAATGTATTTTTAGTTTTTATTAAGGTCTGAAGAAAAGGATAATCTCAAAAGCGCTCACCTTTTATTGGAATAAAGTGTGTTTCACTCTACAGCAAGTATGCCTTTTTCTTTACAATATATTCGTGTTTTGGGTTTATTGGTCCATCACTTTCTTACTTTTTGAACATTACATTAATGTCATTTGGGTTGCTTTGGGCATAGATGCTGAATATTAATTAACTTCCAGTCCACACACTGTTGAATAATCATACTGCTGCTGCCTCCACAGGGCTGGAGGCGTGTTTGGGGTGGGTTTTGCTACTGCGCATCATGCGAGGTACTACACTTGGAGATTACCATCAAATCTGCAGGGCATGATCTATATTTATACCATGTTGCTAACACCTGGGGCTCCTTACCTATATCCATGAAGTCAATACCCAACCTCTAGTCCTTCAAAACCATTCTGAAATAGTTCTTAGTCAAAAACTGTGACTGTTTTTGCTCAACCTCAGGATAAAGATATTCCTAAATATGAACAAGTTCCTATTCATAACCTACACCTCCTTACTTCCCCTTTCACTCACTTCCTAACTTTATCTAGATATGTAATAACTTATTTTCCAAACTTCATATTGCAATTCTTGTATGTATTATACTAGTTTACATTTAAGTTCTAAAACCTGTCTAAAATTTCTCTGATAATTAAATTATTGTTATATAAGTTGTATTTGTTTTAACTAATGGCGAAATTAAAGTGTATTAACCCACCAGATGCGCAGTAGCAAGCCCTGCCCAAACCCCGCCTGCGAATACTGTTTGATTGAAAGATGCCACCAAAATGCTAGGTCATTAAAGGATCTTCTTTATATGTAAAACCAATATATTTTAACCATCCTATGACCTTTCTAGTTGAAGTTGTTAGTAAGCCATTAGTATGTGTTCCACATTTTGCCCATTTGTTTCACATTATGAAGGCGAGTGTTCCTTGTTTTGGATATGGAAGGTTGAGAGCTATGGCTCTTTCATTCTACTTTTACCAATGTTTTTATTAGTGGAACCACAGTGTTCATGTCAGTGGCTCTTTCATTCTACCGTTGCTTGAATGTTTTCATTAGTGGAAAGGCATTGTTTATGTCAATGGCCTTTCATTCTACTGTTACTTGAATGCTTTTATTAGTGGAATCGCAGTGCTTTTGTCAGTAGCTCTTTCATTCTTCTGTTACCTGAAAGCTTTTATTAGTTTAACCGCAGCATTTCTGTCAGTGGCTCTTTCATTCTACTGTTGCCTAAATGCTTTTACTAGTGGAACTAGGGTTTCTGCCAGTATTTCTTTCATTCTACTGTTACCTGAATGTTTGGTTATTGGAACCGCAGTGTTCATGTCAGTGGCTTTTTCATTTCATTGCTACCCGAATGTTTTATTGGTGGAATGGCAATATTTATGTCCGTGGCTCTTGGACTACGATGGAAAATAATATAAATTTAAGTATGTCCTATGGTAGATGTTTGGAAAGAAAAAAACTGTGTGTGTTGGGGGAATTCGAACCCAGGTTTTCCATGTTTCAGGTAAGTACTTGCCACCACTGTTCCAGAATTAATCCAGTACAATAATATGGGTGACACTTTCAGCTAGTTAGTATTATGCCATCCCATTGTGTACCTGTATTTTCCTGTAGGGTTGGAAGTATTTTGATTGCGCTGATAATTGTAGAGGAGGGGGAACTGCTCTGCCCTCCCACATGTCAATCACGGTGGGCACGCCCATTCCTGCGTGAACTTGGTGGTGGGTTAATACACTTCAATTTCACCTAACTAATGTTATAACGTTATGCCCAATTTGGTATAATTATTTAAACCGTAGATGTTTTTTTTTTATCTTTGAGGCTTTTAAAATTGTTTTCAAAATGTTTTTAAATACTATGGAACTTTTCTTCCTGGGCCTCCAATAAAAAAGGACACCTACCCAGTTAGACTTTCCAGGTAGTCAAATGTCAGTAAACAAATATCATGCTTGACCTTGTCCTTACAAGTGTTGCCTCTGCCTACACCCCACTAATATACAATACTATACTATGCTATACTATAACATAATATACAACTTGTGATTGTAACAAGTACCCAAATGAAAACCAAGAAAAAACTACACCCAGATAAGGAAATCTGTGGACAAAAATCATCAGACTGAAAAACTATAAAAGCAATATTGCTGGTCATTAACTACTTCATACCACTCAAGTGTCCCTGATTTTGCCTCAAACTATCCCCCTTCTCCTTATAAAATGTTTTGATTTTCTGGAAAATAAGTGAAGATTACAGTCAGTCTGTAATGCCAGACAGTGTCATACTTCTTAGTCTTCAGGAAATCCATGTCGATTAAAATCCTGTTATTCTCCTACTAATATGAATTAAGGTAATATTTAAAGTTATCCCTGGTTTTGGACTTGTAAAGACTCTGGTGGTCATTAGTCTAGTATAAACCTATTGACCTATTACTTATGCACAAAACATGGTGCAACGTATACTGAATGCATCACTCATACTTATTTATTCCTACAACATATACTCCAAGTTCAAGATTTTACATAAATAATGAAAGAAAATTTAAATAATCTCCTACATAAAAATGTGCACTAACTTGTAACATCCTTCAGTAGGCTTGTTAGCATGTACCAGAATGTCTTATTGGAGCCATGTTTTTGTGTGAAGCAGACCGTTGTTTCAAATGAGTAAGCAGGAAAACCTACCCAATATCTGAGCAATAAAACATGGTCATAATCATTGCTACATACTGCACCAGGAGGTGAAGAAAGAACCACGGTTTCACAACCCCTCAACAAAACTAGTTATAAACTTATTGTCACTATCCACAAAAGAAAAACACAATAAATATTGTATAAAAATACCTAACTAACAAGACACACTAAAACCTTAAAAAATGACCACATCTTCGGTTGAGCTAAAATCCTGCAGAGCAAAGCAAAAAGAACATGGTAAACCTCCTAGAAAACCAGTCACTCACGCAATCAGTGAAAGAAAAGCCAGTTAGCAATGTAAATAACACCCCTCCATTAACACACACACATGCACACACACTGAAATTACTGCACACCCAGAGTATAGGAAAACTAGCAACCTGTAAAAAATAAACCTATAATACAAAGCTTTACACTATATAAACCATCATGCGACATGGAAACAAGTAGTACATCAAATACATACTGTCTACTTAATTCCATTAATGAAACCAAGCACAAGAGATGCCATCAACAATGCACAGTTTAAATCAGAATCTCCAAAACATAAAAATGTTCACTTACCTGTAATGTTCAAGTGTGTAGTCTAAACCACTCCCATTAATTCTTCTAGCAGCCATCTCCTACAAAGCTGACTGCATCTACAAATGACTTGCACTTTACAGAAAAGCTTAAACAGCAGAATTTAGCCATTATCTATAAAACTTACTCCAAAATTCAAGTCACCTATAGCAAATTGTGACAGTCATTTATAATCCCACTGTTACCAACCACAAAAACTAAAATTCTTTAAAAAGTAGTAATCTATAAAAAAAAGGCTGCACTAACCTTGTGTCCAGCCTTCCATTATGACTGTGAGTTCCACAACTGAGTGGAATTCTGTAGAAAGTGACCCACATATAATTTCATAAAACAGCATACCCACCCCCAAACAATTAAGCCAAGCCTTGTCTCTCCACGTGATGCACCTAGACAATATCTGACTTGACTATTTTGTAATGAATACTTGAATAGATTATGCTGGTTAACACCATTAGATAAATACATACATTGAAATGAATAAGACATTTTAAACAGCTAGGCATTTAAACCTCTCATTCAATTAAATGAAAATCACTACCAAGTCAGAAACCAGTGCAGTTAGCACCTCATCAGGATAAATATAACCATTTTCACCTCTGCTGGCACCCATTGTTTAATCCAGTATGTCCAAGATCAAAATCACTTAACACAAAGCCAAGGGTGACTGTAGCACTTTTAGAAAAATTAACATGCAAACCAATTGAATCAGGCTTCTCTTACCACAAACTGAGAATGATGTAACTGTTTGATATATTTCGCCAATGTTTTAGTTGATGTAACAAACTTTAAGAAACTGAATTTTCAGTGAAGATTGATATCTGCAGAAAATGATAATGAAGCTATGTATACAGTTTTAAGTGCCCTATTTATAGACTTGAAACAGACTTGGAACAGATGTAAAAAAAATAATTTCAGTAAAAATCTAGGGTATGACAAATAGCTGACCAAGAGGAGAGTTGAAGAAAAAGAGGGTGGCATGAGTGGAAACACATTCATTTTAATGATGCACTTCCCCTGCAAGAACCAAAACCTCCAAATGAGTTGTGTAAGCTCAAAGAAACTGGCATCTCAAGATGGCCTGAAACACAAAAGTAAAAAAGTACATTAAATTATTTTGACTGATATACTTTCTTTTTTCTTTTTTTTCTTTTTTTTTTTTTTTTTGTAGTCATCCTGTAAATGTGTTATGGTCTTGAAATGCATTCACCAGCACACATACTGTCTATAAAAATACCATGCATATACCTTTTGTCAAAGTCTTCTTGACACACTGTAAAAGATCTCAGCTTTCAGTGCAGACAAGACAGCACATACTCTTTCTCCACTCCCACATACTGCAAGTCCGTGTAGATCACCTAAGAGTCACCAGAAAAGCAGGCCTAGGCATGTTATGTCCACTAACTCTGCTTCCATACAAGGATGTGACTTAGTCATATGTCATAGGCTCACAGAAGTTGCAAATCAATTAATATTTTAGCTTAGCCAGTACCTACCCTTAAGCCTTTCCTCCATTTTCAAGAAGGGCCAGGCCATTCATAGCAGGGATGAATTTTTGAATATCCAAATGGTTTTCCTTTTTAAAGGCAGACAGTGTGTCACACTGTTTAACATGGAGGATTAGTTTGTTCTAGAGAGGTGGATCAGCACTGCATTATAAATCTATCCCTCCACCATGTGCATTTATTTGTTGGAGTGGATTTACATCTATGATACTAGTATTAGCTGGGCTATTTGATTTATACATGCATAAGAGTGTTTGGACTACTGGATCTATTGTAACCAGCAAAGCTTCCATTTTCCACCTTAGTAACACATGATAACCCTGCTCCAAACTTTAACCTGCTCATAAACTTAAAGAAAGTTGTTCCTATAAAACTACCACTACAGAACACAGTTGGGACTCTCATCACACATGTGCACGTGGGCACACACACAAACACACACCCTCCCATACATTAAATGTATCCACTAGCCCAATCCTAAATACTCACAATCACACAGAGTTTTAATCTATCCTCTTACCTAATCTATCACCTAACCCTATAATGTATATCCACACACCCACACATGTATATACTTATATGTATGTGTATATATATATATATATATATATATATATATATATATATATATATATATATATATATATATATATATATATATACACACACACACACACACACACACACACACACACACACACATATCTACACACACACACACACACACACACACACACACACACACACACACACACACATATATATATATATATATATATATAAAATATATATATATGTGTGCGTATATATATATATATATATATATATATATATATATATATATATATATGTGTAATATATATGCATACAAATAAGTATATATATATAGATATATATATATATATATATATATATATATATATATATAAACGTGCATTATTTGTTTAGGCATTGTATGATAGTATATTAGAACAAGTAAAAACTATATGTCATAATCTTCAGTAACTATATTTTTGGGTTTGCTCTAATCACCAACTTCATACAGTATACAAACACCAGCCAGAAATCACATGCAGTACTCTAAAGTGTTGTGATATGTGGCCCAACAAGTTGCACACTTACCTTTGGTGATAGAACATTGGAAGGCTATGGATTCTCTTCCCATACCAGGTACTTGGATTCATTTTTCTAATATTGACACTGTTGTGCAGCATGCAGAAGGTACTGTATTCCTGAGTGTGCTGTTCTTCAGATGAAATGTTAAACTGAGGTCCCATCTACTAGACTTGGTGGTAGCTCAGGTGATTTAATAGATCCTAAGGCACTTCCAGAAAGAAAAGTTGGAGAAATCTCTTGATGACATAGACATATTTCCCTCAGTCAGTATGAATACCACCTTGGGTTTCCCCTTAAAAGAGGGTACTGGTCTAGGGGGACTAACCCTGTTAAGAAAGAGTCTTCTTCTTTCGGCTTTTCCTGGTTAGGGGTCGCCACAGCGGAACTCTGGTCCCCAAATGATTGGCAGCAGATTTTTACGGTGCCGAGTTGCCAGCCCGACGCCCAACCTTCCATGAAGGCACACCCATTCACACATGTCTTTTGAATGCCACTCGATGGCAGGGAGGATATGCAGACTCCACACAGAAGGCGCTCCAGCCGAGAATCGAAAGGGAGTACCACTTGTTGTGAGGCGACAACGCTACTGCTGCACCATCATGGATTCTCCTGTTAACAAAGAGTAAATAAAAATAAATAAAAATGCCAATAGAAGTGAAGTAAAGAAAGCTGAAGACATGAGCTGTTGACTCCCATTTCTCACAGTTAGTATTTATTACATACTATAATGAATCCTTACCTTTTGCCAGAATCACTAGGGAACCGGTGATGTGCGCTCTTTAATTATAGGGCCTACTGGACCATCCTAATCCTATGTATGTTACAGTAAGGTGCTAAACCCAGCTAGCAATGCATAGAACTACCAACCATCAAAATCAACACAGGTTTTTTTATTGTTTCCAACCAGAAACAGAATCCCTACACTCCAGCAGTACTGTCTCGAACAGCAGAACACAGTATCCCATCTACCCATTTTTTAAGTACATGTATGTGTCTATAGTAAAACTAGCATACCTTTCTAACTGCACTTTGTGCTTTATCTTGTAGCATTCAGCTCCCCTTAATTAAATCTGCTGCACATCACTGGGACCAAATTAGGCATCCTTCTCACCAGTTTTCAGACACTTGTGTACTTAGTTATTGTATGTGAACCCTTCAAACTTGTATAGTCTATCCATGTTGTAGCTTTTACACACCTTCTCATCCTGGCGAGCTTGGGCAGTCAACTGCTGCTACAACAGGTTTTACCTTAGGAAGTTCAGGACTCACTGCAGCTTCTGACTGTTTTTTTGTTCACGCCACACCTCGAAAAAGGTGTAGCCCTGCTTCATTCACTCTCTGCTTCACTCTAGGCTCACACCACTTTTCTACCCTACTCCCATTCCCACCCACCCCCACTTTCATTAGATTTGTTCTCTCCCCTACCCCTCCCACTACTTACTCAGCCACTTAACTCCCTCTACCTTTCACCAATAATTAAGGTACACCTCAATCCATCTAAACCATCACTCCTCCCAGATGGCCTCCCCATCAACACACCCCATCAGAAAACCTTCATTATATCCATTATAACCCATACTGCACTTCTAGTCCTACTAACATATGCTACATCCATATATACCACCATACATTTTATGCCTCATCATCTGGCACCCAAACTCTCCCATAACCCTTTAACAAAGTTAACTACTCAAACATCTCAACTTCTTTCCTTGTACTTGTATCCTGTACCATTAGTATAGCCAATATAAAATGACTTCCTACCAACCCAAGACTTAAATTGTCTCTTGTACACCTCCACAAACCCCTCTCACATAACCCTCAAATACACATTACAATCCTCCTTCTCTACTAATTAGCACAATGTGGAGATATCCACCCTAATCCAGGCTCAAATCATCCTCCTAAACCCATCATAGATATAAAAAACAGCTACACAAAGTAACAATAACCACACATAGCACTTGTAATAAAATCACTGAATTTCATGCATGGCTAGCTACTCACTGCTGCAACATAGTTGCAGTAACAGAGACATGGCTAAAACCGCATATTGCTGACAAAGAGATACTACCATCAGGATATAATATAATTCACTCCGATAGACTCCATTAAAAAAGGTGACAGCATAGCATTAATCTATCATAACTCCCTAAAATTGCAACCTACCCCAAACCAGTCCCCACATTTGGAAACTGAGAGCTTTTATTGACAACCCTTTGTATTAATATTAACAAAAATCTATGTACTGCAGTAGTTTACTTTCCCCCAGGCCACAATATACCCATCTTAGGGGAGTTTCTGTCCTAGATACATCAGAATGTCTTATACGAAGCCACAATCCTAGGAGACCCCAACATCAGTTGTCTAAACCTGATCTCCCCCTCCCCAGCCAATAGTATAAACCAGCATAGCTTCACACAACATATCACTACCCCTGCACATGGTCTATCTACAGAATCTGAGTCAACCTTAGATTGGATGTTAGTATCCCACCCTCAGAATTACCCCAAATCAGGCACCCTTTCCAACACTCTAAGTGACCACCTTCCAGCATATGCCTATAGAACTCACCCTCATACAACTAAAGCACACTCCTATACAACATCCAGGAATCTCACCCACTTCATCCCAGATAAATTCATAAGCATTTTAAAAGCTCAAAACTGAGGCCCACTAAAAACACTCCCCTTGGAGCAGGCTGTCAACTACTTTAATAAACTCTTTCTAGATACTCTCAACAGCCTAGCTCCAGTATGTCCCAAGTGAACAAAAATTAATCATGCTCCTTGGTTAACAAAACAGTCCAAACAAAGCCTCCTTCTTAGAGACAAAGCATGGAAAATACGGCTAAAAGATAAAAAACAAACAGAATGAACTTAATTATAAGCAACTCTGTAACAAAACAAAAAAGTTAGTGATACAAGATAAAAAGAATTACTTTTCCTCTAAGCTATCCATCTCATATAACAATCCAAAACAGTTCTGGAAGTCTGTCTCTGCTGTACTAAACCCTGGCACCACACAAAACTCCTCTCCAGCACCTGACAAGACTCCACAACAAATCTCCCATGACTTTAATACCAATTTTATTTCCACCATTCAGAAGCTACTCAGAGACCCTTCTCCAGACTCTAACTCAAATGCCCTATATACCACTAATTCCTTACTTGATAATAACCAGCTCCTCTCAGTAGACAAAGCCATATGTACTCCCTTACCCTATTCATTTACTATTCAGCCTGTACCCACCTCTCTGATTTTCGAGCACCTAAACAAGCTCAAACCTTGCTCACTTTCAGCCGATAATCTTCTGCAAAAATATCTACAACTACAGCAAGCACAATCACATATCCTATTATCATTCTTATAAATCTCTCTATCGCAGAATCGTATGTCCCCCAACTGTAGAAAAAAATCCATTATTACACCATTGCCCAAAGGTGGAAACACTGAAGATCTATCTAACTATCACCCTATCTCTATTCTATCTCTGCTATCAAAAATCTTAAAAAAATGTGTTTACACACAACTACTCAAATACCTCTCTGATAATGCTCTTCTAGCCCCCACCCAGCATGGGTTCCGTCCAACACATAGCACCATCAAAGCCCTACTCTCTTTTACTGATACTGTTAACAAGGCCATAGATGCTGGTCACACTTCTTCTTTAATCTTATTGGATCTATCTAAGGCCTTCAATACAGTATCACATGCTAAGCTATTAATCCAACTGTCAAAATTAGGATGTTCTCCCCAATCTCTTAACTGGTATACCTCCTATCTAAACAATAGGGAACAATCAGTAAGATGGCATAATGCCCTGTCTGATTATCAAGCAAATAACATTGGAGTCCCACAAGGATCAATTTTAGGGCCACTCCTCTTTAATATCTTCATCAATGATCTCCATAAAGCCCCCCAAATACAAAATCTCATCCAATATGCTGATGATTCCACGCTAATATCCACCTCCAACAACTTTTCAAACCTCCTTACAGTTACTCAAAAGGCTTTTACTTCAATCAAATCTTGGCTAAATAATGCACAACTTCTGTTAAATGCCAAAAAAACTAAACTTTTACTTTTCTCAACAAAATCACCAGATATAGACTTCACAATCTTCTCTAAGGATGGAACCAAAATTGAAATAGTGAAAACAGCTAAACTACTAGTCATAACAGTAGATGACAGACTCACTTTTAAGCCACATATTTTCTATGCAATAAAGAAAACATACTTTAAACTAATCAAACTCTATCGCCACAAACTCTTCCTGGACAACTACACCAAAACAAAACTGGCCAGCACCTTACTCATACCCTCCCTTCTATATGGTAGTGTCATCTTTACTAACCTTAATTCATCCATTAGTAATAAACTGCAATCCTGCTATTATAAAATAACCAGATTTGCCACCAGAAAGCCTCACCACTCACATCATTGCCAAGCTATTGCAGAATTGAACTGGCTAGAGTTTCCCCACCATCTCCACTATACCCAATTAACTTTAGTCCACAAATTAATCTTCAGACCCAGCGACTGCCCAGTAATTAGCTCCATCCTACAAATGTATAATCCTACATGAACACTAAAATCCTCGAGCAAACAGCTGCTAACCATAACAAAACCCAACAAAAGAGAGACAATGTCTGTACTCACACAGCATTGCCAAACTATGGAATACCTTACCTATATAACTCAAATTGACTGCATAAAACCCTTTAAGTCAGCACTAAAATCATACTATCTAAACACTCCATCTTGCCAAACAAACAGGCCACCTTGAAACAGTCCAATAACAATACCATTCTATTGTGCTATAACCAGTTCTATAACCTTAGGTTTTTTGCTACCTAGCTACTCAACTTTATGTTGTCACACAACACTGATGATATGGATGCTTATCTATTCTGTTATACTACTGTAACTTCAACCGGTACTTATTCTGACTTCTATAGCCTAGCTATGATAACTCTGAGCTGAATTATATTGTATTGCCTTTTACTGTATTGTATTGTATTGTATTGTATATGTCTTTGCTTTTATACATGTAATATTTGACTACTCACGTTATGCTCATTTTACTTGTAATATTTGTGGGGCTTTTCTCCCCGGGCCTCCACTGAAAATGGGTTTCTGACCCAGTGGACTTTCCCGGTCAACAAATGTCAATAAATAAATAAATAACTAAATAGGCTGTTATCAAACTATGTTTTTTGACATTTTTTTTAACTTTACTGTGTTCTCTAAAAAACACATTGAATGGGCATTTGCACTCTGGTAATCCTTTTATGTTCAGCAAAGAAACAGCATTTTTAATGTTATATCTGTTTCTCAGTGTCCTGCAAAATAGTCTTTATTATAATTTTCGTGTTTCCGAAGTACACTACCTGACTTTATCTGGGCTACTTATGTAACTGTTTTATATAACATTGTAAGAAGATTTGGTCTTTGACTCTGCTCCCTGGCCATGCTCTGTTTGGTAAAGGTATTCCTGGCTAGTCTTGTGCCTCTTTTTGTCCAAGTTCCCTGCATGACTCTCTTCCAATCCATGCTAAATGTATTCAGTTGAATTTTAAAAGCCCCCAGGATGCCTTTGGAAATTTTATTTTGAGAGTTACTCTTTTTCTTTCTGATTTCATGAGTTTGAGTTAGCAACTATTCTTTTTCGACATGCTTGCCACTGGTGGACATTTCTCTTGAAGTTTTAGTTACCTTTATCTCTTTTTAGAGAGTTATCACTCTACTACCGGACTAAGACTTTTGTCCTTGGTTGTGTTAGGGTTTTGGTCTTTTTTTTTCTTTTTTGCCATGAAGCCCTTGTGTCAATCAACTCACCGATGTTGACAATCACAACAAAAGGATTAATTAGGTCCACTTCACCTTTCTGAGTTCTGTGATATTTTTGCCAAGTTTAATGAATCTTCTCTAAGGAGGCAGGAAAAGCAGATTCATATTAAAATAACTGGTTCACTGGAAGTCTATGCATCTCCCTGTTGGCCCTCTTGTCAATCAGAGGAGGTCCCCATCTTCTCCTACATCTCTCTTCCTGGCTCTTCAGTCCAGCCTTGTTCACTTAGATCTGTTCTATCTTCTAAAAAGTCTTTGTGTATTAATTTAGCCATGTAAATTAAACAGCTGTTAAAGCCAGACCTGTTAAACTGGTTAGGATCAGAACTGTGCCTTCTTGTATAGGTTCAGGTTTGGCAAGATACCTGATTGGTGGATTTTTGTTCCTGCTGCTGCTTATTCAGTGGAGGCGGTGAGTTCTGCTGTAGGACTCACTTTTCCTATGGTCTCTGTTCATACTCTGGCTTGAGAGGCTCTTCTAGCTCTCAATCCAGAGATGATATGCTTATCCTTCCATTGACTGATGAGCTTGCCAGGATCATTGTAGAGTATCAGTAAATGCTGTCTGTTTCTGACTTTACTCTCTCCATATTCTTTTAGTGGCATGAAAGGAGGGAGTCCAAAGGTAATGCTCTCTCTCCCTCCCTTTGGGTCTATGTCTCCTGAGGAAGGTTTCACTGTTAGCCTCTGTAGTTACTTGAGTTTTCAGATTATGTTGGTTCAGTAAAAGGTATTGAATCATCTCTGTGTTCCAGTGACTTTGTGTTTTCTGTTAGTGAACCAGCGCAGCATTTTCTTATTTTTTCCTTCCTGTGGTCCTGGTGAGACTATGCATCAATTTTCTTTGTTCCATGTGCCTGAATGCATTCTGAGGAGCTGACATTTCCCATTGCCTGCTCTTCTGGCATATGGTGGGAGAGAGGTTCAAGGGACTTGCCATTCCATGAAAGAGTTTGCAGTATTGTCTTAATAGATTCTTTTTTTTATTCATTTGGATGTATTTGCTGTTAGATTATCAGTGTAGTTTTCTCAGGATATTGAAATTCAGCTACAGATTAAAACTATATAACCACGGGCACATTAGTGCTGTTATTGCTGGATGAGTTGTGTCAGGCTGGATCCATTCATCCACTACCACTTTTTCTATTTTTGCATACGGGGCTAGTCCTGCCACGGCTGTTCTTCCATATCACACACACACACTCACCTATGGCCAGTTTACAGGAGCCAATCCACCTACTGCAGATCTTTGGAATGTAAAAGGAAACCCACACAAACACAGGGAGGACATGAAGACTCCACACAGAAGACACTCCAGCTGAGAATCGAACCAGAGATTCTCTTGCTGTGAGGTAACAATGCTGTCTAGTGTGCCACTATGCTGAGTGGGTGCATCTGATAGATAAATGCTATGTGTTACATGTTGAACTGCTGAAGATGACTTGGTCTGATAAATGCTATAAATTAACATAATGTGAGATTCTGTACATATTTTTATTTTATAATGTATATTGGTTTCATGTTTGTTTTGCAGTCTCTGCTGCCCAGGCTTTATTGTTTTCCAGGCCTGGCTGCAGGAGAACATCTTTCTGTCCAATTAGAGTAAAAGTTAATTTTCTACAGATATATCAAACTAAGAAAACCCCAAAACATTTCCTTAATTTTATCTGACAGGCTTGTGGACTTGTTGAAATCAAATGTAACATTTTCATATTGTATGTACAGGATACATACTGTTTTTCACATCTTGGAATTTTAGGACTGACTTTTCAGTGTTTCTTTTGCCCTATGATCTTGGAAATAGTACTATGGAGGTGCAAGATTCAAAATCTTTTAAGGGACACAGTGTGTGGCCATAATTATATTTGCTTTGTATATCCTTTGTTGCTATATAGCCCAGAATCTGGCTGAAAATGGACTTGCATGAGTTCACTAATCTGGTTAACAAACCAGTAAATACATTCCATACTGTAGATGTACATATTAATGTATTACATATTTTTCTGTATTTGCATATCTCTCAACTATCCAGATATTTGCCTTATATTTTTGGTCTCTTCCTGAATCAATTTATGTTTTTTTTCTGGTAAATCTTTGTTGATTGAAGTCACTAAATTAAGACAGGAATTTGAGTTTCAAACTTCATATCCTTCAGAAAATGCATGCATATGCAAAAATAATTATTTTATCAACCTTTTTAAAAGATTATAACAGCAATATGTAAAATCTGTCCTTGATTTTTTTGCCTTTGTCCCTCCATTATTTTTGGCTTTGTCCACTTTTCTTGCACTTATAGGTTGAACAGCATGACTCTATGTCATTAGCAGTGCAATTAAATGCCACTGTTTGTGTGATATTACATCACTCATGTCACTGCGGCATAGGATCATAGGAAGTTACTAGGTTATTGGCTCTGAGGCCCTTACAAGCCTAGCCAAGAATTTAGCCCATGTTCCAACAAGTCAGCACCCGATGCCCCTGTCTAGGAGGGACACAGGTGGAATCCCAGGGATGTATTTTCTGCTCCCCATCCAGTTATCCAGGTTGTGCTTAAAAAGGGTTAATGAGGTACTCTGCTTGACATGGAGAGGGAGTCTGTTCCACAGAAGGGGGAGTCTCTGGGACAGAAATCTGTCCCGCCAACAACTCCTATTGATGTCACAGACCAGGTTGAGGTCACGCATGCAGGTTACTCGAGTGGAGCTTAACTTGTGGATATGCAGCAGTCCCATCAAGGCTGGGTCTGAGATTGCTTTGTATGCCAGACAGAGGTCGCCTCTGAGGAGTCTGTATGAGACTGAGTAGAGGGACAGGGCTTTTAGCCTATCTCTGTAGGGTGGATGTTTGAGGTCTTGGTGAGGAACCTCTGTGGTCTCTCCAGCTGCTGCATGTTCGTTTTGAGGTACATGCTGAAAGGGGCATTGTACTCAATAATGGGTCTTATAAGGGAAGAATACAGGGATGTTATGACCTCCTTGTCACTTGATGAGAAGATACCCTTACTAATGAGGTGGGCCATGTAGAAAGATTTCTGTACAATGGAGGCAATATGGTGGTCAAAAGTCAGTTTGCTATCAACCTGAGTGCCCAAGTCCTTCACAACTGATTACATGCTTAGGACCTTGTTATTAATGTGATAACTTGTGAGGACACCAAAGGGGATGATGATGCATTTTTTGGCATTCAGTTTGAGGTCATATTTCTGGCACCAGTCATTTGTTTGGGTGAGGCCGTCTTGGAGGACGTCCACATCATTAGGGGAATTGATGACAACTTGCAGTCACCTGCAAACATAGTCAGCCATAGCCCATTGCACCTTAGAAAAGTATATACCAAACAACAGAGGCCCCAAGACCAATCCCTGGGGTACACCACTCGTTACGGGTCTACTGCTTGTGGCGTCTTCCCCTATTTTGACTAGGTGGGCTCTGTCAGTGAGCCAGTTTGCTACTCATCAGGTAACATATGGATTGATGCCTAGTTGAAAGAGTTTATCAATTATACCCAAGAGGGGAATAGTACTGAAGGCTTTGGCCAGGTCAAGGTAGATGGTGTGCACCGTCTTCCCCTCATCCATGGCTTTGATGACTGTCTTAAAGAAGTTAACCAAATTTAACAGGCATGACCTCCCCTTGATGAAACCAAACTGTGTGCGATTGAGGGTTTGGAGGTTGCCAATGTCCTTGTTAATGAGGTCCATGATAATCTGTTCCATGACCTTGCAGATCAGGCTAGTTAGGCTGATGGGACTATAATTTCCTGGATCGGTGGACACTTCGGCTTTGTGCAAAGGGATGACAGTGCCTGTCCTCCATTCAGCTGGGATGAAGCCGGGTACCCAGGATTTCGTTGAATAGGATGCCTAATGGTGCTGCAAGTTCCTGCCTGAGTTCATTTAGGATGCAGCCTGGGATGTTATCGGGTCCCATGGAGGCTGTACTTTTTGCTTTGAGAGGGCAGTTTTGATTTTCTCCCTAGAGATAAGGTGAGGGGGCAGGTGCTGGGGATGTCCTGATTTACTGATGGGGAGAACAGAGGAGTGAAGTTTTCAGTGAACCTGTCTGCCAGCAGGTTGGCTATATCTATGATGTTTGTGTATGTGGTGTTCTTGACCACCAGTTCTGAGCAGATCTGAGTAATTCCTTTGAGATTGTGGACATATGTGAAGAAGGCTTTATGATTGTCTTTAGTAGATGTGGCCAGCTTGGACTCAAACCTTGCTTTGGAGGCATGGAGAAGTCTCCTTGTAAATGGTGTCACAACAGCATAGTGGAGTCTCCTTGTGAATGATGCCACCACAGTATGGCAGGTCTCCTTGTAAATGATGCCACCATAGCATGCTGGCAGGTTTCTTTGTAAAAGCACCAGTACCTCATTGAGATTATCTGAATAATTAATATGATAAACTATTAAATATAAAATATCTGTCTTGACAGAATGCACTTGCTTTTTAACTTGTCTCTTATTCTTAGCCTGTTTCCTGCTTTATTTTGCAGGACAACACAGCCATTACTGCTTACACAATGCAAACCATTTTTACCCGCTATGTGTTTGGGCGGGAAACGTCAGTTATAGAGCACATTTTTATTTTAGGTGGTTCCTGCCTTATCAAATTAATAACAGAAAGCAAAGCTGAAAGAGGCAATTTCATTTCCTACGTAGAAAAAAAAATCCTAGACTTACAAACGAGGTCTGTGTTGCAGTGATTACCTGCCCCCACACATTTTCACACTTGTAAATATGAGAGTAGGTTGGCTTTTAAGTCCCTAAGTGGCCTCGGTAGTAGCATCATCATAGGTTTCTGTGGCCACAGATCATTTTGTTTTATCTCATGGTTATGTTAATGTCGAAAGAATTGTTAAGGTCTTCATGGGAATTGCTAAATGAAAATATAAGGTCTGGTAGTTTGTCTTCCTTTTCTACATGAAGAGGAACTACTGTGGTTGTAGATCTGTTCATGTGCAGGATCTTTCATATGATTTTCCGTGTAACCTACCCATCTAAGTGAGAAACAGTTGTCCAGACTCTTTACCAGGGATTTAGTAATGACTAGTTCTTCAGGCTCATATTTTGAAATATAAAAACAGTACCATCACACACACACAAAGCACACTCAGCCAAATGCACACTTTACACATGGGGGAGGGGTGTGTGGCTTAGGGTAGACTTTGAATCCACAGGTGGGCTATTTACTTGGTCTACCAGCTACAGTGTCCTAGCAGCTTGGATAGGCTGCACAATGTTAAAGGGTAGAGGCAGCAAAGGGAGAATTTCATTTCTTGCGTACAAGTTGAATGTTACTTAAATTCAGCAAAACATAGTTGTCATCTGTCAGATTCAAAATGCCAGTGTTTGTGCAGATGGGCTTAAGCAGAGTAAATGGTTTGCTTCACTGGTATGCATTGCCTTTTGTGGTCGTTACTGTACTCACAGAACAGGAGGGACAGAAGCCTGGGTTGGCATGCTTTATCTGCCTTGTGCATGGATGCTCTGTCCTCAGTGAGTGGATGTCATCTGGAAAAGCAATGCTCTGCATCTGAATGCTGGTCTTGCTTAATTCTTGTTGGGAATTTGCTACATCATTAAAGGCCTTTCCCTTCAGAATATAGCAAGGCAAAACAGAATTTCTATTTATTGCTGCACAGCACACTGCCCAGGTCATTATAATGCCACTACTTTTTAACCTTTTTAATTAGTGTTTGCCTGTTTGCATATTTTTTTTTCTGCTTGGCTTAGCACCTGATCTATAGTCAACTTGTCAGTCCATTTTCTTCAGTGCTTTATTCTTAGTTTGGGAGTGACTTCTGTTTAGGAATCTTCAAGCCATCCCTGTCTCTGATCAGTGGTTCTTCACTTTAAGTACTTTAGTTTCTTTCCACTTCCAAAGTCCTGGTGATAGGTGAATTGGCACTCATCCAAATTGCCTGTAGATACATTTGTATGGTTCAGTCGATGCTGTTACAAACTGTTCATGGATGTGTGTCTGTGTATCCTGTGGTGGACTGTTGCCCCTTCCAAAACTGGTTCTAAACCTTATGCCCTTTTTTGTTGGGGTAAGCTTTGGCTCCCCATGACCTTAAATAAAGTAGCACTAGGGGGAAAAATAAATGAATGTGATGCTAACAGCTGCCAATTCTGACCCTATTGGCAGTTCTTTGCTTCCTTCCATTATCTGGCACTTGTAATGTCCTTATCCACTTTCCTATTGTATGTGGCTAAAAGCACTGTGTTAAGCATTGTCTCCGTTGTGTTCTTGTCCTGCTGTTCCTCTGTGAATGAGCCTGGGGAATATTGTATATTGAATCTTTGCCTTTTTCCCTCTTTAACTTTTATAATGATTTGTTTCTTTTCCCATATACCTTTAAAGAAATGTAGGCAGATGTGGAATTTTTTAAATAAGGATATATTCATGCTTCCCAGGGGATTCCTTCAGAGTACAGGTTTCAGAACATTTTCCACATTCCAGCATTTCTAAGGTGGGCGGGCTGTTCAGTAGGTATTCAGTTTTCCCTCCCCAGCCAAAATACCAGGAGATACATATGTTTTTTACTTGGCTGTCAGCACTATTGCACTGAAAACTGGTAGCTGTTACTGCAGATAACACTAAGGCCTCATAGAAGAGGTTCCTTTGTTTGATTCTTAGATGGGGTGCTTTCTGTGCCAAGTCTGCATGTCCTCCCTTTGTCTGAGTGGGTTTCCTCTCACATTCCAAAGAAATGCAGTAGGTGGATTGGACAGTCTAAGTTGGCCATAGGTGGCAGTGTGTCTGCGAGTGTGTGCTATCGAACAACAGGTACGGCAGGGCTAACCAACTGATGGTGTGAACATTGGCTCTAGATGATGATCACTGTTGAAGTGACATTCAAACCCCATGTGTAAAAATGGGAAAAGAGGTTGTGGATGGATTCACACCCACACACACACACACACACACACACACACACACACACACACACACACACACACACACACACACACACATACACACCTATCTCTCTCTCTCTCTCTCTCTCTCTCTCTATATATATATATATATATATATATGCACACACACACACACACACACACACACACACACACACACACATAGATGTACATGTGCACACCATATTTCTCCATAAAAAAGACCTAACCAGAGAATAAGGCCTAGCATGGTTTTCCAGGGCGGTCATGATATAAGCCCTACCCCAAAAATAAGTCCCAGTTAAGATCATCAACAGCACACAACGGACATGTTGAATTAAAAAATAATAATATTATTGACATCTGTTGACTGAAGTTATGGCACTCTGCTCACTATTTGTGGACCATTCGGACACCCAACTTCTTCTCTTTGCAGAAAGGGCCTAGGATTCTTTCCCCAGGAGTCCTCCATGATTCTTCTTGTAACCCTAATCCTCGCTCACACTTGACGGTTAAGATCCTTGGACCATAAACACTGGCAAGTGGACTTTTATTGGTCAAAGTACAGACAATGCACGTAGAACGTGCGCACTTGATAATGAATGGATGTGGTTGTGTCTTCTTAACTGTCACCATTTTGTGTTGCCACTCCTGTCTCATAAGTCTTCAATTAACTGTTCCCCCAAGAAGATGAGTGCAAAAAGAAAGAGCTATTCTGTTGCGTACAAAGAAGGAATCATGGAGGACTCCCGGGGAAAAAATCTGATAGCTTTCTGCAAAGAGAAGAAGTTGGATCTCCGAATGGTCGGAAAATGGTGAGCAGTGTATGATAACCTCAGTCAACAGGTCGATGAGGGAAATGCTAAGAAGTGCAAGTGTGGATCAGGTTGGCAAACATTATTTCCTGAGCTGGAAGACATCATCTATGAATGGATTGCTAACAGGAAAGCAAAGGCTTTGGTTGTGCACAGGGCTGATATTGAAGCATTTCCCTTGCAATGCAATGGCACCACAGTTAGAAATATCCCCAGAAGAATTCAAAGCATCACAACATTGGCTGAATGGCTTCCTTCAGTGATATGAGCTGTCTAGTGGAAGATCAACAACACTGTTCAATCTGGAAGATGCTGAAGTTATTAAACATGCACTTGCATTCAAGTCCTTTGTTGATGGCATCGACTTTTCTAAATACCAACTCTCCAACATGATTGCTATGGATGAAACTGCAGTGTTTATGAGCCAAGGATCTCAAACAACAATTGATCAGAGGGGTGCCTCATCAATCTACATTCCCTCCACTGGTTACGAAAGTGCACGTTACCTGTATTTTGGTAATTCGTCTAGATGGAAAGAAAACCCCATCTCTAATAATTAGTAAGGGGAAGAAAGATAAGATTGAACATGTTTCAGGCATTTGCATTCTGGAAACTGAAAAAGCCTGGTGCACACAACCAGTTATAAGGAAGTGGGTAGATGTAATGCTGCCACTTGTTTTGCGAGGTGGTGAAAGAACTCTGCTAGTCTGGGATTCAGCCAGTACTCACTGCACTAAAGACATGAAGAAATTCCTTGCACAGAGAAGAATAGATCAAATAATGATTCCTACAGGAATCACTGCCTATCTCCAGACTCTTTTTTTTCACTAAATATTTTTTTTATTATTTCAAATAAGATGTCTTAATCATTACATGAAATAAAGATAAATAAAATATTTACAATTCTAAAACATTACTAACTTCAAACCATTATATAACTATTTACATTGGTGTCTATGCAAATAACATTGAAATTCTATATTATATAAAGTTAGAAACATAAGATGATATATCTTCTTCGAACTTTTCAAGTATTTCCAGTACTTTCATCCAAGAGTAATAGTAAGAAGTAGATCTTTTAGTTCTGTTCTTCACTGTTAATATTTCCATGTGAGTAACTGTTTTTAATGAATCCCAGACATATATTTCTGAAATATCTTCTGTGCAATTTATTTCTAGAAAGTTTTTGATTGTTTCTTCATAAAATTCTTTGAAATCTGTCAATTTTGTGATATAGGAAGGTATCCTAGTAATGGGATTTGAATAAAATGGTGTAAGCTCTATCTCAAAGACTATGGCATTATGATCAGATAAGGGACAATTTATGATTTTGACTTTGTCAGTTTTTGTTATTAGGTCATTGGTAACATATATTCTATCAATTCTAGAGTTAGTTTTATATCTATGATAATAAAATGTGAAGATTAGTGAGTCGGGTTCTGCAAATTCATTTATATCTTTTAAATACAATGTATCTATAAATTTTGATAGTGCTTTAGAGATAGATTGTTTTCTTCTTTTGGATTTAGAATCTGTATCTTTTTCATTCATTATACAGTTGAAGTCTCCTGCCAATATCAGGCTACCCTTAGTTAAATGAATTATCTCTTCAAAATGCTGTTTAACTGTTTTTAATCCTAGTCCTGGGATCCAATATAGATTTGCTAACGTATAGATTCTCTTATTTAACTCTATTGAAACTAGAAAAAACATACCTGATGTATCTTGATGAGTAGTAATTATTTTAGGTGTTATAGTTGAGTTGCGAAGTAGTATACCTACTCCTCTTTTTTTGTTTTGTATTGAGAGTTTATTAGTACTGTGTAATTATTAATATTTAAGTTGTTTATATCTCTATCTAATAAGTGTGTCTCTTGTAAAAAGACTATTTGTGGTTTATGTAAGTTTATGTACTTGAATAGGCTTCTCCTTTTATTACTATTATTTAGACCATTAACATTTATGGATAAACATTTCATTTCCTAGTTTTGAGTTTGTTTTATGTGTGAGTTTATGTAAATATTGTTTATTCTTAGTTCCATCTTGGATACAGAATTCAAAAAGTTTTTCTTGTATGATTTTTGCATGTTTCTGAGTGACACCAAAGTGATAGAATAAAAAAAAGCAAAGAACTTCCAAACTTGTAATTCTTAACCTTAAAAACCATTCCCTATCGCTATGAGGTAATATACCTCTTTGTTTGGTTAATGAATCTAACCAAAAAAACTTTCTACCCTCATAAATAATATTTGAATCAGTTTCTCTTATCCTCTTAGTTTTTAAATAAAGATAATTGAATACTATATTAAAATAATCTAATCAGCTAAAATATATACATATATTCTTTACTCATCTTATTGTAATTCAATAATACTTATTTCTAATCAGGTTTCAAAAAGATACAAATATTTAGATTAAGGTAGTATCATTTCAAAATAATTTAGGGTATTAATAAACATGTTAAAATCTATAACTGTATATTTCATACATCTGTTGAAAACTATTTACTGACATTACTGTATAATACAATACCATTGTTGTGCAATTGTTTTAGACTACTCAAGTCCGAAACCAGTGTTTAAATTAATATTTGCAAAGTCATATTGGAATAAAAACATGAATAGTTCTGAAACCACATCATATTTCATGTTTAACATAAACTGAAATGCAATGCAATGTACAAGTATATTAATATTTCTTTAGTAGACATTAAATATGTTCCTCTGATTGCATTTTTCAGCTTTTCAAAGACAATTCCCATGGCTGGAGACAACAAGATCACAATTTAGACATCTCCCTTATCCAAGAGACTACTTATAATGTTGTTACTTGATGGGTGTTTTGTTGTTAACACTTCTATCAACTTTCAGAGGGACTTTGTATAATCAAAACTGACACAGTACAGAGGTAAAACTATAGTGCACTTGACCACATTTTTAAAGCAAACATCTATGTATAACACATATTAACTCTTACAGCTTAGATTGACATTTAACCAGTGAGTTTATCTGCTGACAATAAGTGCTGGAGATATAATTTTGACTTACTTAACACCGGTAATTTAATCTTATGACTGAATAAAGGTTTAGAATTAAACATCCGGAGCTTCTCATTATAGTATTTAAAAAGTATACTGGAGAACATATCAAAATAATGGAAGCTGCTAAGATTTAAACTATTATGTATGAAAATGTTACAGGTTAAAATTCCTAACCCACTTTGCAGTAAATAGACAAAATGTATTTAAACTAAGGGGTAACACCTTTATTATGTCAAAAAGGTGTTTAAGAAGCTTGTTTTTCCTCTAACATCAGAGGATAGCTATGGTGATCCATGCACTGCAAGAGTATTATTTATCCTGGTAATTGCTTTATGACTGTATATAGAAATATTTAATTCAAATAATTAACTGGCATTACAACAATATTTCTCAGAAAAGTTGTTTTATAGTTAATGACTAGATAGAACGCATCATTGAGAGGATACATTTATCAAATGTCAAGTGCTTTAGCTATAATATAAGTGTCCCCTCGAATTAATCCCCAATGAATTTACTGCTTACTAAACTTGCAGACTAATATTGGCATCTTTTCATGTAGTCATATTGGAACATGAAAATACAGGTCTGCTGATTAGGAACAATCAGGCTCTCAACTGCTAGACAATACATTTGTCTGCAGAAAGGTTTAAGAATTACAATTGCATTGTCAAGCATTTTTGTTTACACTAACAGTAACATGATATACCCGCATACACTAGTATTGTGTCATTCTTGATAATGTAAAAAGCCAGGTAATATTATAAGAAGGGTGATGCCACAGCCAGGTAATATAATAAGAAGAGTACAGCCACAGTCATTATTCAGATGAGCAAATGGGAACAGCATGAGCCATCTAAGGATGGATAGCTCGTTGAGTTCCTGCCACAATGTATGTTCATAATGCATGGTAACTTAGTAATAAATTAGGGTGTGGGTTAAGCCTCTCCTTCTTCTACTCAAATTAGATTTAATACAATATGTGTGTAGAACACAGATGCTTCAACAAAGTTCAAAGCTATATGGGATATAAATATTGTATAATTGACACATTGGGTTAAATCCACTGTTGTTATGTTACTTATTATAGTTGTTTATATAATTATTGATTTTACTTTCTCTATCTAGTATATTATACTGTTATTTAAATGTTTGATTTGCTAAATGTACATTTAACCTTCTTGTTGCATCCCATTTGTCCACTTGGGGGCATATTTTGGTAGCAGGACATTAGTACTATTTTGTAGGAGCACCAGTGTGGGAAATGGCAATTTTCCTTAAAATAAACCTGTCAGTTACTTGACATTTGCTAGTTTCTTTAGAGAATTTGTAAAACAGCAGTGATTTTATTTGCTAATGATTAATTTCTGCTCTTTAAACTCTGCTGTATAAAACATATTAAGGGATAGCTAAAATATCTGGAAATCTAAACTGACAGAAAGACAAGCAGATATATGTCCTTATCTATCAAGGTGCTAGAAGACATCAGTAGCCATAAACTGAAAGTGCTTCAAAAATATATATCTGTGTATATTTATATGAACCTTTTATATTATTTACGTTTCCTTAGAAGGAATTTTGGTTTCTGTATCTTTAAATGTGAACCTAGCTTATTTTCTGACTAGACGTCAATTAGAAAGAGTCAGGGGATGGCGTACACAAGTAAATGCGACAAGCAATAAGTAACTCAAGTTTCTAGTGATGTTTGTGGCTGTTAAATTGTCTCGAGAACCAAGCAGGAAAAGGTATGTGTTTTTTCTTTTTTCTTTTCCCTTCTCTTACTTGGTGACAAACTCATGTAGTGTGCACGCGAGCACTCTAGTTTGCGGAGCAGTGTTCACAACTATCAAACTTTGCATTTTAAACATGCTATGCCTTATTTCTCTACAAAAGAAAAGACAACAGGATATCTAAGCTAGTCACAAGCATCTTTCAACTCCGGATGTCCGGAGCCACAACACACCTGACTTATAGCCTCAAAATATCACTTAAAACATATTTTTCCACTGGACTATATCAGTATGTGCATATGGGTCAAAGGCAGAACATCTTTTAAGATTATTTAAAGTAGTCTTATGATACATCCTAACTGAAATACTTAATTTCAAAAGCAATACATTTCCTCCCAGCATTAGCGTTTATCCAAACAGGGACACTTTTAACTTATAAAAAGTAATGCTGTCAGGGATGTAACTGATAATAAGTTATATATCAGCCATTACTATACCTATTAAGCAATATAACCATATACTGATTAAAATATTATAAGTTAATGAAGATTTTATAAAAAGAAGAGAAAAAATAAAAACAACAAAACACAAGAGATAAAATAAATAAATAAATCAATAAATAACTATTTGGGAACATAATTATGCATTGATTACTCTGATTAAGAATATGAAAATAATAGATGGTAATAATGAAAAATAGAGTAATGTTTAAATTACGCTTAGTATATTGATGTGATTTGAGATAAATGTATTTACATTTATGCTAATTTTGACATTTAAAATATAATTGAAAACAGTACCTGTTTTGGTGTAACTTGAAGACAGTAAGAACTTTTCTTTTGTTGTTAGTGTTATTATTTAGATTTTTACAGAATATAACATATGTAAGGTTATTTGTCCTTTAGTTTTTTTTTCTTTTGCTCAACAGTTTTCCAATTATTTACTTCAGCATTTCTCTTCGGTGTACTTATTGTCCAGTCCATAGATTCTTCATGTGTTAGGATGTTGTTGTTGGTAAGGTATTTTATTGCTGAATCTACTGTTTCAAAGATTTTTATTCCATTTGGTAGAAAAACTTTCAGTCTTGCTGGGAATAAAAGATGGACTTCCAGTTGCTTTTTCTTCAAGGTTTTTATTATTGGTAGAAATTCTTTTCTTTTTGAAACCACCTTTGTAGAATAATCATTGTCAAATCTTATTAATGAATCATTGTATTTGATGGGAGAATTTGCCCAAGCATTTCTTAATATAAGATCTTTATCTTGTGTAGAAAAAAGTTTCACAATTATAGATCTTGGCTTGTTCTTACCCCGGAGAAGAAGCATTTCCAGAAGCTGCTAGTGATCTATGTGCCCATGCTATACCATATGAAAGAGCTTCAGGTATTTTTGTTACATCTGGTATCCAGGTGGTAAGAAAGTTTATCATATTGTCCCCTTCAGATTTTTCTGGTAGACCATATATTCTAATATTATTTCTTCTTGTTCGATTTTCCATATCATCAAGCTTTTCTAGTAAATATGTGTTCTGTTGAAGTAAGAATTCAGTTTGTTGTTCTTCTATTTGGACTCTAGTGTCAATGTCACTTAATGACTGTTCAATAAGTGATATCTGTCCTTTCTGCTGTGTAAACATTTCTTGAAGCTGTTTCAGTTGTTGTGAGCACTTTTCTTTAAAAGTATCTATTTTATTGTCCATCTTGTCGATTTTTATTGTAAGTTCCTGTATATTTGTAATGAGAGACTGCAGGTCTTTTTTGAGAGAAGAGTCTTGTGCTGTATTCCTTAGATGACTCATGCTGTAAAGCTGATATTGGTGCTGATTTTCCAGTAATTAATTTGACAGGAATTATTCAATTTCTGACAATAAATTTTTTCTTATAGATGCTCAGAGTTATTAGTATCTCCAGACTCTTGATATTGCAATAAACAAGCCATTCAAGGACCATTTGTGCATGGAACTCAATGACTACATTGAAAATAGAATGGAGAGAAATCAGCATGGAAAGTTTGTGAAGCCTAGCCTGCAAGAGGTGGTAACTTGAGTGAAGAATTCATGGGATAAAATCACTGACACCTGTGTTCCCAATGCACTACAAGCAGGCTACATGGACAAGCAGTGGTCATTTAAGGAGAGCTCTATTACTAGGCATGACAGATTAGGGTCAAAGGTTCTACAGGAAATGGAATCACAAGAAATTCAGCCTGGAATTCAGGGGTTGGAGACTTATGACAATGTTCCAGAAAAAGATGACATGGATGTATTTGAATAATTTTTCTGTTATCAGGGCAACAGAATGGATTGCTTCTGCTTTCAGCTGCCAGCAAGCTAGTCAGTTTTTTGACTTTATTGTATTAAGGTAACGTTTCAATATCAAGGGGTAATTACAAAGTAAGGCCACTAGTTCCCAGACTTCATTTTTATGACTTTCCATCATTCTTCTCTTATGGCTTGGGTTAGGAATAAAGAAAGCATCACCACTCAAAAAGTGGCAGTTATTCACCTGTTTTATTCCCCTCCTTCAACACACATGTATTGAGATTTTTTTGCACTTTCTGTTAAGCATGAAATATTGCACTGTGAAAGCCAAGGTGTAGATATTCTGAAGTTGAAATGTTTGTTGCACTGTTTATGTAGAATTCTCACACAACTGTTAACGTGTTACCTAGAACTGTTGCCCAGTAACATAAAAGTACCAAATAAATGTCAATTTGTGTACATGAATAAATGTTGATTTGTGTACATGAATAAATGTCGATTTTTTGTACATGAATAAATGAATAAATCTAGACTGTTATGGGGGGTAAACAAGGCATCCCCTGATAATAAGCCCTAATGCATATTTCAGAAGGGGAAAAAGTATAAGACCGGTCTTATTTTCAGGGAAATATGGTATGAGCGGCAGGATGTCACCTGGGGCTGGGACCTGGACTCTGATGGGACACCCCATCGTCCCTTAACTCCTGGAGGCTGCCAAATCATGCCAGATCACACTTGTCCACCAGATGATTGGAAGATTGAACCTGCAGGGTGTGACCGGCTCTGGGGAACTCCTCTCATCCACAGAGGGGAAGATCCCCTCTCATAGAGACTTCCAGCCAGAAGAGGGCACCTCAACCCCACGCAGACACCTGGAAGCACATTCTCCCCAGGGCTGAGACCCAGACTTACAATGTCTGACTGGATGCCCCGTTATCTCTTAACTCCTGAAGGCTGCCAAATCATGCCAGATCACATGTGCATACTGGACGATTGGGGGAGTGTTAGAAAAATATGTATTAGTGTATGTATTAGTAATATGCTTGGTGCATTTAAGGTTTGAAAAGGGTTAACA
Organism: Protopterus annectens; assembly: GCF_019279795.1. NCBI lineage: Eukaryota > Metazoa > Chordata > Ceratodontiformes > Protopteridae > Protopterus > Protopterus annectens. The sequence goes on from NC_056735.1 coordinate 1,563,666,041, forward strand.
CATTTATTCTATTTCACACTGCATAAATCTGTACAAACTGCAGAAGCTTTCCAATCTTGTATTGTCATGAAATATGCGCAGTTATAATCTTTGCTTATGCTCTGGAAATTTACAGGGAAGCAGATAATTTCTGCTTGTGTCAGGAAAATAATAAATAGATGTATCACTTGTATTAATGTTATGAGATTTAGACAAGGAGTTCTGCTTATGCTGTGAGAAAATACACAGCTGCAGAAGCTACTGATAATAAGAACAAAGACTGCTTGAAAATATATGAACTGCAATCAGCGTTTACTTGTGTCTAAGTTAGAAAACTACCTTGAAATGTAACACATGTATTAGAACTACACAATAGAAGCTTGTAGAGGGCTAAAGCCCCCAAGGTCAGGTTGTTTTTCTCAAATGTTTTTCATAAATCCAGTCATGTCAGCAGAAAATCTGAGTAACATCTGCTGTAGAACAATACAGAAAGTTGTGTTTAATTACGTCAACTATAGAAAGCAACGTTTTGTAGAACAGTATAAGAAGAGCATACTTCCTGTTAGTAGTTAGGCAAAATCCTGTATGCGCATGTTTTTGTCTCCTTGCTACAAGTAATAAAAGGTGCTATACCTGAACCTAACGTGAATTTGTCTTTGAAGTGTTTTCCTTTGACAGATTGGTCCTTCGGACCGGAAACACTCACTTCGTCTCGGATCAGACGGGCCAGGTGGCTTGAAACCGTACGGGGAAGAAACCACATCGGTTCTTTTTATTTGAAAAGCCCTCCGACTGAATTGTCATACAAAAGAGGCCAGCCACTTTCTGATCTGCGACTGAAGGACGGGTTTTTACGAACCAGGTGATCAATCACTCAGGCTCAGGTAAGGTGATTCTACTTTTTTCTGTTTTAGATCAGGACTAGATTTGTATTGTTTTTGTCAAGACTGTATTTTTACAAGTCAGGGACAGAAAAGATTACTGTCTTGTCATAGATCAGGGAAAACAGAGTAGGTAGGTAGTCATTCTGAAGAGACTATAACAAAATCCATGGTACCAATTTAAAAATAAGAGAAGTTACATAACGATCAAAAAGGGTAGAACAAAATGGGTAATAATTGCACAAAAAGACCCCAAAATCCGCCATTAACCAAAGACGCAAAATACATGCAGTTGCAGTGCACTGATAATATTAAATACTATTCAAAATGGGTTAATAAGTATGAATTCGATGGAAAATTAGAAAAATCCTCACTTATCAAACTTGTCAAACAGCTCAAGACCGATTCCAAAGGTCGGGTAAAAAAGCAACGCCAATTAGGAATTCCTCAGGCACACAGGTGGATTGAGGAAGTAAACCGTAGGGAACAAAAGAACAACAATTCAAAAACAATGTTTTTAGATAAGGAGGACAATAACTTAGTAATAGCATTGGCCCCTCCACCTCCTTACCAGAATATGAAGCAAGTGAACAGGTTAGTCCACCCCCATTATACCCTGCTGTCACTGAAAATAGAGACATTACAAAAGCAAAACCCTTTATTAGAGATCCCATCGGGACCAGGTCTCGAACACGGGCAGAAGGCATTGAGTTATATCAAATGGTTAAGAATTCACGATCTATGAGTGAAGAAGAAATATGCCCACTCATAGAAGTACCTAATCCTCAGGCAGGACAAGACGGTCAGGACCCAACTATTCTAGTGTATAGACCCTCGACTCCGGAAGATATCCGGAAAGCCACTGAGGGAATTCCCCATCCAAAAGTTAATTTTAGAAAGTTCTCAAAAGATTTACAAGGAATGAGGTTAAGTTATAATTTAAACGGAGAAGAGGTAGAAAAAGTAGTTAGACAAATTGTGGGGCCAGATTGGCACATGATTAGTGGCAACTGGAATCCCCGTGATACTGCACAAAGACCCCTCCCACATAGCAGCGCAGAATTAGACAACAGAGTAAAAGGTCTTACAGACCGCATCTCTGAGAAATGGAAGCCTATGGCAGACTGGACTTGCATTAATCAATGCATCCAACAAGAAGGTGAAACTGTTGACCGATATTATGCCAGATTATTAGAATGTTTTAATAACCACTGTGGAATGCAGGTTCCTGAAGATCAAACACAAGATTCCCCATATGAACAGCAGTTAAAGAATGCATTTTTGAAAGGCAGTATTGCACCCATAAGCAGTTTTATTACAAAACACATGGTAGACCATCGTACAAGTAGGTTACAGTCATTACTTGAATATGCTAGACATGCCTAAAGGCATTTTAATAGCAAAAAGAAAAATAAAGCCCAAGTATTTTCTGTAGAAGATGGAGCAGAAGTTTATGTAGTACAGTCCGGGAAAAAGGGCAAGAAAAATGCCCAGGGAAACAAACAATATGATCAGCGATCAGAAGACTTTAAAGGGCGAAAGAAAAGGGGAGAATGCTTTAAATGCGCTAAAAAGGGACACTTGGCAAGGGATTGCAAGAAAAACAAGAAGGCAACCACGGAAGATAAGGAGGGTGAGGACTGACTATATGATAGTCAGGAATCACTAGAAGGGGATAGCGAAGAAAGGACAAATGAGAATGTGATAGAAGGAGTAGAGGATGTGACAGAAGAAATAGAGGAAGTGCAAGAAGTTAGTGATAGTGAAGAAAATGAAATATTAGACCTAGCTTTATTGAGCCTGACACAAAACCAGAAGTTACACTCTTGGTAGAAGGGAGGGAGGTTAAATTTTCGTGTGGCTCAGGGGCATCACGAACCCTGATACATCCCTCCAAACTGTCAGAAAATTCAGAGTCACCTGATTATATACTACTAAAAGCAGCTAATGGACAGCTGTACTGGGAGCCTCTCTCCCATGGCATCGCAATAACTGATCCTGTTTCAGGATTGACCCAGAAAAGCAAAATTGTTGTTTCTGCAAAATGCCCAGTAAACCTCTTAGGCAGAGACCTTATGCAGCGATTTGGTATAGCAGTAGTTCCGACCATGCAGGGTATGGAAGCACAGCGACAAATTAATACCTTTGCAGTGCAATCGGAGGGTGAAGTGTTTTATTGGTACAGTCAGGACTTGGTTACGGCTGGTCCAGGTACTGTGACCAAAGAATTAATGAATATAGCCATCAGTAAGTTCCCCTCCCTTGACATTGACAAACAGCACCTGTTGCACTGTACTCTGTATTACTGTAACACACCAGGACCTGATAAAGAATATGAGCAAGAATTGTTTAAAAATCATGCAAACAGATTGATATTACGTAATCTGTACTGGGACATGGAAGGGAACAGTTTAGCCAGCTGTTCATTGCCCCAGGAGTTCTTTGCACTCTATAAATCTAATCGATTACCACATGTTAGCTTAACTAAGGACAAAAACATAGAATGGGCAGACCTAGGAGAAAAAGTCACGAGATGGGAAAATCAGACAGAATTAGAACTGTCAGAACAGGGAATACAAATACAGAAGCTGAATTGGATAACTCAGACCCACCCAGCTGTACTCTTGCAGTCTAGCAAGAACAGCTGATTAGCACTCCTATTAAAGGAGGAAGAAAATGCCTTACAGAATATACCAGAAACTCTCTGGTCAACAGGAAAGTCAGATGTAGGACTTATTCGTACAGCGGGACCAGTTACTATCGTGCCAAAGTCAGCATTTAGACCACAGAAAAGACAGTATCCCCTAAGAAAAGATGCAGAGGTAGGAATCAAACCTATTATAGCAGCTTTACTTAGGGAAGGGGTACTGGTGGAATCTCCTGATTCACCATGTAACACACCCTTATTTCCTGTTAAAAAAGCAAATGGAGAATGGCATATGGTCCAAGATTTACAAGCTGTAAATGATGCAGTAATACCAAGGGCACCTACAGTGCCAGACCCACACACCCTGTTGAATGATTTAAAACCTCAACAGAAATATTTTTCTGTGGTCGATATCAGCAATGCATTCTTTTCGATACCGATACACCCTGACAGCCAGTATTGGTTTGCATTCACATTTCAGGGGAAAAGGTATACATATACGCGACTACCACAGGGATATTGTGAAAGTCCAACAATATTCTCATAAGAAATGGCAAGCAACTTGGCGGGATTTACCCCACCAAGAGGCAGTCAGATTTTACTTTATGTTGATGACATCCTGCTGGCAGCCCCCACCCAGCAAGATTGCAAAGAAGATACCATAGCGCTATTACGATTTTTAGCCACTGGAGGACATAAGGTAAACAAAAATAAACTGCAGCTTTGGAAAAAACAAGTCAAATATCTAGGATATGTAATATCCAAGGAGGGTAGAACATTAAATGAGGACAGAAAAGTAGCAATTTTGCAAGCACCAAAACCCACTACCAAGAAGGAAATTATGTCCTTCCTGGATACAACTAATTTTTGCTGGAGCTGGATTCCAAACTATGCTTTGGAATCTGCACCTCTGACTGACCTGATATATAAAAAGCCTATGGCAGCACAGGATTTGTTACAATGGACACCAGAGGCAGAATCTGCTTTCTGCAAACTGAAACAGTTAATAGCGTCCTCATTATTTCTGGGATTACCAAACTACCATAAACGTTTTTTCCAAACTGTAGATTGTAAGCAAGGTTATATGACATCAGTGTTAACACAACAGCATGGGGACAACCAATGCCCCATTGCTTATTATTCATCACAACTAGACCCAGTGGTACGGTCTTTACCTCACTGTGTACAAGCGGTAGTTGCAGCTGCAATGACAGTACAGGCTTCAGCCTCAGTAGTTTTATTCCACCCTCTCACTTTGAGAGTGCCTCATGCAGTTGCAATTATTTTACTGCAAGAGAAAGTAGCATATCTTTCCCCTGCTAGGCATCTTTCTTGTATGACCATATTGTTGAGCCAACCTCACATGACAATTGAACAATGCACAACTTTGAACCCTTCTACCTTGCTCCCAACCCCTGCAGACGGCACACCACACCGCTGCCTGCAGGTAATTGAGCAAAAGACATTACCTAGAAAAGATCTCACGGATGTCCCCTTGGATAATGCCGAGGTGACATACTACATGGATGGCTCGTGCAAAAGGGGTCCTGCAGGACAGATCCTAGTAGGATATGCAGTAGTCTCTGATACTGAGATTATAGAAGCGAAACCTTTACCACACAACTTATCTGCACAGGCAGCAGAATTGATTGCCTTGACACGGGCATGTACCTTAGCAAAGGGTAAATGTGTGAACATTTTTACTGACAGCCAGTACGCTTTTTCTACTGTACATGTTTTTGCGCAACAGTGGAAAAACCGAGGAATGATAACATCTACTGGCAAACCTATTAATCATGCACATTCTAGATCTCTTAGAATCTATTCAGTTACCTCAGAAAGTAGCTATTTGTAAATGCACAGCTCATACCAAGCAACAAGATAGGATTTCAAAAGGTAATGCAAGAGCTGATACAGCTGCAAAGCAGGCAGCTTCAGAAGTATTTCTTTTGAATGAGGAACTACAACCCTCTGAGATTTTAGACTTAGAAATGTTAAAGACAATGCAGACACTCACTATGCAAGCTGAAAGACAAAAATGGGTAAAACAAGGAGCAATTCTCAAAAAGGGGCTGTACACCTCTAAAGAAGGGAAACCGATATTACCATCTAATTTGTTTAGATATGCAGCTTTGTTGAGCCATGGGCAATGCCATGTCTCAACAGGGGGGATGATATAGCTGGTGAACCAAGTGTTCACAACATATGGATTAACAAACTATTCTAAAAAAATTTGTTTGATGTGCCATATTTGTAACAAACATCATGCACAAGGGGCATTAAAGTCCAAGCAAGGGAGTTTCCCTACACCACTGTATCTGTTTCATACTATCTGTATGGATTTCAGAGAATTGAACAAATGTGAAAATAAGAAGTATTGTCTTGTCATTGTAGATATGTTTTCCAGATGGGTGGAAGCCTTTCCAACCAAAAATCCAGACGCAGCTACAGTAGCGAAAGTCCTTGTTAAAGAAATCATCCCTAGATTCGGCATTCTGGAAAGGATCTACAGTGACAACAGTACACACTTTGTAAACCAAACCATACAACAGTTAAGTAAACATTTTGGTATTTCTTTAAAGAATCATTGTGCATACCATCCACAATCTGCAGGGCTAGTTGAGAGGCATAATGGAATTTTAAAGAATAAACTAAGGAAATTAATAGTAAAAACAGAAAAGAATTGGGTGTACTGTCTGCCCTTGGCACTGTTGAGCATGAGAACTGTTCCGAATGCAAAGGGATTGACTCCTTTTGAAAAACTATTTGGAAGAGCTTATTATACACCTCAGTGGAAACCTCTCATGCCCGCAGACTAGGAAGCCAACTGTACACTAGCAGAGTACATGAGAAATTTGTTGAATTCTAAACATCTGTTGCAGTCAAATTCTGTTTCAGATAAAGAACAAACCAAGACATCGGAAGTGGCAGTGGCCCCTGGGGAGTGGATCTGGGTGAAAACACTCAAAAAGAGAAACTGGGTGACACCAAAGTGGGAAGGTCCATATCAGGTGCTCCTGTCGTCACCTACTGCAGTCAAAATCGTGGATCCACCTAACGCACTGAAAACTAGTTAAGAACTTTGAACTGGACAAAAATCTTGTCACATGTCAAGAGCAAAAATGATAGAATCCAGAAAAATCCAAATAAAACTACTTGGAAGAGTTGGAGAAAACAGGAATGCAGAACAACCATTTCCTCAGAAGTATTGCATAATCATCCTGTTAACTGTACTAGTGACAATAATCTTTTTGTTGTGGCCATTCCTTTTCCCAGCCACACAAAATGAACTGAATAAACGTGAAGCGTTGCTCATAGACTGGCACCCAAACTTTAATACTTACCAGGCAATCAAATATGTGTATGCTGAGACTTTCAATGTTTCGAATTGCTGGATTTGCACAGCTTTGCCGACAGCATACAAGGGGTTATTAATGACTTTAGTCCCCCTAGGAGTCAACGAGACCTGGGAAAACTTGATTTATGATACATCAACTGTTACATCACAAGATAAAATAGCATTGCACTTATCTGTTCCACAAAAAGGGACTATGTGTTTTTATAAAAATGATACTGTTCAGGTGGGTTGGAGCAATTGCAATGTAACTGTTCCTTATAGATGCTACACTAAAGCTAATAACGCAGGTTCTTATTGTAATACAAACTATGATTCATTTTTTGAATTGATGCACAAAACAATTGATGAAGTAAAACATGATTCTGTTCTTTATAAACAACTGTCTATAATTGATAGAAAAATGTTTCATGCAGGACAAGTGTATATTCATAGTAAAGTTACTACTAAAGTAGAGGATTGTTATTTTGTATGTGGTAGGAAAGCATACAAGTGGTTACCTGAGAATTGGTCCGGCAGTTGTTTTTTGGGCTACCTGGTTCCAGCCATATGACACACAGCAGTCTTACCTCAAGGAAAAATTCGGAATATTCGAGAAATCAAGAAACCTGTCAATCCAGTGGGGCAAATCGATGCGCGCTGGAAAAAACATCATGCTGTGGGCGATGGACTGACACACATGGACTTGAGTGATACTGTTATATCATGGACAGGCATATTACCAGCATATGGAGCAACAAAACTGATCTGGGAGCTGAGAAAACTATCTAAACTTCTCGAAGTAATGAGTAATGCGACCTTTTCCACTCTAGAATTGGTGACTGATGAACTGGATGCCATGAGAATTGTAGTGCTTCAAAACTGCATGGCTCTCGACTTCACCCTAGTGGCGAAAGGAGTGCTGTTCGTATATTCCTGACCATAAATACGAGATAGACAATCACCTTGAGGTAATTCAACAAGTGTCAGCCATGACCAAACCAGGACCAAATCCATTGACGGACTTTTTCCAGAGATTGTTTGGGGGGTGGGGCAGTATCCTAATGAACATTCTGATTGCCATTTGTGTAGGAATGATCCTACTGGGAGAATGTGTTTGCTGTGGCATCCCCTGCATGAAAAGACTGATAAAAGACCTTATAGACATGTCAGTTTCAGAAACCTTATATCAAGGTGCTGAGTTTGAAGAACTGTTTAAAAATTGAAAATGCTTTCATAAGTTTAAACTGAATGACTTTCTTAACTGCAAATCCATGCTTATTTTGAAAGTAGAATAAAAGTATTAAAAGGGGGGAAATGTTAGAAAAATATGTATTAGTGTATGTATTAGTAATATGCTTAGTGCATTTAAGGTTTGAAAAGGCTTAACACATTTATTCTATTTCACACTGCATAAATCTGTGCAAACTGCAGAAGCTTTCCAATCTTGTATTGTCATGAAATATGCGCAGTTATAATCATTGCTTATGCTCTGGAAATTTACAGGGAAGCAGATAATTTCTGTTTGTGTCAGGAAAATAATAAATAGATGTATCACTTGTATTAATGTTATGAGATTTAGACAAGGAGTTCTGCTTATGCTGTGAGAAAATACACAGCTGCAGAAGCTATTGATAATAAGAACAAAGACTGCTTGAAAATATATGAACTGCAATCAACGTTTACTTGTGTCAAAGCTAGAAAACTACCTTGAAATGTAACACATGTATTAGAACTACACAATAGAAGCTTGTAGAGGGCTAAAGCCCCCAAGGTCAGGTTGTTTTTCTCAAATGTTTTTTCATAAATTCAGTCATGTCAGCAGGAAATCTGAGTAACATCTGCTGTAGAACAATACAGAAAGTTGTGTTTAATTATATCAACTATAGAAAGCAACATTTTGTAGAACAGTATAAGAAGAGCATACTTCCTGTTAGTAGTTAGGCAAAATCCTGTATGTGCATGTTTTTGTCTCCTTGCTGCAAGTAATAAAAGGTGCCATACCTGAACCTAACGTGAATTGGTCTTTGAAGTTTTTTCCTTTGACAGGGAGCAAACCTGCAGGGTGCAACTGGCCCTATGGAACTCCCCTTGGCTGCTGAGGGGCAGATCCGCTCTCATACAGACTTCTGACCAGAAGGAAGAGGCCTGTGAGGGTGCCTCAACCCCAGGCAGACACCTGGCAGGATGTTCTCCCCCAGGGTTGGGACCTGGCCTCGCACTCTGACTGGACACCCCATTGTCCCTTAACTCCTGAAGACTGCCAAATGATGCCAGATCATGCGTGCCCACCAGGTGATCAGGGGAGTGAACCTGCCAGGTGCGACTGGCCCTGCACAACTCCCCTCAGTCACTGAGGGGCAGATCCACTCTCATATGGACTTCCGACTGGGAGGAAGAAGCCCTTGAGTGTGCCTCAACCCCACGCAGCCACCTGGCAGGACGTTTTCCCCCAGGGCTGGGACCCAGACTCGCACTCTGACTGGACACCCCATTGTCCCTTAACTCCTGAAGGCTGCCAAATTGTGCCGGATCATGCGTGCCCACCAGACAATCGGTGAAGCGAACTTGCAGGGTGTGACCACCCCAACAGAACTCACCTTAGCCATGGAGGAGCAGATCCACTCTCATGAGGACTTATGAGTCCCCCTCCTTTCTGACCCAGAGCTATTCTGGGGACTTTGCAATTCTTCAAGAATGGCTTTGAGACCAGGGCAAGGTCAGATGCCTCTGCCTGGCCGGGAGCTCTCCGGACACTGCAGCCCTCCACATGAAGCTCCCTTAAGGACTTCCATCAGGGCCTACCCCAGCAACCCTCCCCTTTGACCCTGTAGAGAGACCTCTTTACTCAGCCGCACCCCAAGGCTCACCTCAGGGACCGCACCACCTCCATGTCCCCTGCAGGCTGCCAAATCATGCCCTGTCCCCATGCCCTCAGATCCTCTCTGGGGGACCTCCCTCAGATCCTGGCCAACCTCACAGAACTCTCCTTGGCCCCTGAGGGGCAGGTATGCTCTCATCGGGACTTCTGAGCCCCCATCCTTTCCATTCTGGGGACTTTGTGACATTTTGGGAATGCTGTCATGTACCGGGTGAGATTGGACACCTTTGCCCTGCCTGGCAGGAGCTCTCCAGGCCTGCAGCCATCCACCATATGGTCCCTTGAAGACTTCTGTCATGGGGGGGTTCTGCCTGACCCTGCTCACCAGGCAGGAGCACTCCAGACCCTGCAGCCTTCCACCAGCTGTTCCCTTGAGGATTTCTGTCATGGGTGCTCCGTTTGACCCTGCTCACCCAGGCAGGAGCACTCCTGGCCCCACAGCCATCCGCTCCCTTACAGACTTCTGTCCCACTAGGGGGGCAGGATCTGGACATTCTCACCCAGATGGGAGTGCTCCCTGCTCAGCTGCCTTCCTCCTCTCTCCCCCTTTTGGACTTCCACTGTCATGGACTCCCACTCCGGACTTCCACTTCTACATGGGCAGGAGGGCTCTTTTCCCAGGTTACATATCTCCTGGAGGCTGCCAAGCTGTGCCATATCCCCATGCCCTCAGAGCTTCTCAGGAGGACCTCCCTCCAATCCTGGCCAACCCCACAGAACTCCCATCAGCTGGCGAGGGGCAGGTCAAACTCTCATCGGGACTTCCAAGTCCCCCTTCTTTCCGGTCCAGATCACCATGGTCCCTGTCTCCTGCATATCACCTGCAGACTGCCAAATGGTGCCCTGTCACCGTGCCCTCTGAGCCTCTCAGGGGGACCTCCCTCAGTTCATGGCCACCCTCGTGGAACTCCCCTTGGTCACCAAGGGGCAGGAATGCTCTCATCGGCCTTCAGAGCCCCCTCCTTTCAGGTCCAGAGCCATTCTGGGGACATTGTGACATTTCAGGGACGCAGTCAGGTACCGGGCGAGGTTGAATGTCTTCCCCCTGCCTGTCAGGAGCTCTCCAGGCCTGCAGCCATCCTCCAGATGCTCCTTTGAGGATTTCCATCATAGGGGGCTCTGCCTGACCCCACTCACCCAGGCAGGAGTACTCTTGGACAAGCAGCCTTCCACCAGACGCTCCCTTAAGGACTTCCATCCCATTGGGGGGCACAATCTGGACCCTCTCACACAGGTGTAAACACTCCCCTGCCTAGCCACTTTCTGCCTCTCTCCCCCATCTGGACTGCCATCCCGGAGGGGGCCGTGGTCCAGACCCCCTCACCCAGGTGGCAGCACTCCCAGCACAGCCATTTTCCACCTCTCTCTCTCCCTTAAAGACTTCCATCGGGAGGGACCCCCTCATGGCTTCTACTTCTACCCAGGTGGGAGAGCTCTTTTCCTAGGTTGCATAACTCCTGGAGGCTGCCAAATCCTAATGTGTCAACCGTGCCCTCGGAGCCTTTCAGGGGAGCTTCCCACAGATGCTTTTCAGCCTTGTGGAACTCTGCTCACCCACAAGGCCTCAGCCAGACCCTCATCCAGACATCCATGATGCCATTTCTCCCCTTTGCCCTCCACCTAGGGCTTTCAAACTCACACAAGATATGGCCCTGGGTCCCGGCATCTTGGCCCATTTTGCCTTGTGCCTCCATCTCTCTCCTCGGTGGAACCAGGCACCAACAAATATGCTTTGCTTCAAGCCTTCTGGCACGTGCCCCCTTGGCTCCTGAGTGGTGCCATTCACAGGGTGGCATCCCCCCAGTGCTGGGTGAAGGACCGGAGGCTGACCCAGTGCCTGCAGATGGTCCCAGGTGTGAGACGCCATAGCGGCTGTATCTCCAAACCAATGGGGGCTGGGAAGATGGGATCTCAGACCTGGCTTCCGTGGGTGGTCCTCAGCATGCCCGTGCTGTCAGCCAAATCCCCCCACTGGACACAGGTGCGAGACACCATGGTGGCCATATCTCTGCACTCCTGAGGGCTGGGAGGACGGGATCGCTGACCTGGCTCCCAGGGGTGGCTCTCAGCACACCTGCACTATCGGCTGACTCCCCCAGTGGGACCCAGGTGCAAGACATCATGGCACCATATCTTTGCACCCTTGGGGGCTGGGGGGACAGAATTGCAGTCCTGGCTCCCAGAGGTGGCCCTCAGCACACCCACACTGTCAGACAGTTCTCCTGGCCATTGTCCCCAACTCGCCTCAGTGAACCCTGTCACCTGCATGTGCCCTGAAGGCTGCCAAACCATGCCATGCCTCGCATGCCCTCTGAGCCTCTCCAGGGAGCTTCAGTCCGATCTTTGCCAGCCTCGCAGAACTCCCCTTGGCCACCAAGAGACAGGCCCACTCTCATCGGGACTTCCATGTCGCCCTCCTTTCCAGTCCAGAGCTCCATGGTCTCCATCTCTCGCATATCCCCTGAAGGCTGCCAAATCATTCAGTGTCCTCGTGCCCTCAGGCCCTCTCAGGGGAACTTCCCTTTGATTACAGCTGGCCTTGTGGAACTCCCCTTGGCCACCAAGGTGCAGATCCACCCTCATCAAGACTTCCGTGTGCCCCTGCTGACCTGGGGCAACAGTTTGCTCTGCCCTCATGCATAGATGGGAGAAGATCTAGTGCAAAGCAAAGATACGAGGGAGGGGGTGGACAGCTGATGATGATGAGAAGGATGGGGAAGCTTTCCATGCTTTTCACCCTGTAAAGTAAACTTTAACTAGTGCATTAGCAAAAGAAAAACATTTTTGCTGAGAAATACTCTTGCATTAAAATAGTTGAGCTCTGAGGCCAAGGCCTTAGGTCTGTCACTTCCACGCTGCACAACCCAGCCCAAACATGGCATGAAGTATAATACCATTTGATAGGTGTCTCAGGCTAACCAATGTTACCTTTTTTGATTGTTTTTTGGGGGGGCACTTTAGCAAATGTTCTTTGGATTGAACTGTCATCCCCCCAAAAGCACAGATGCGCGACGAGAGTCAGGTCCCTTTGGGGTGCACCTCATGCTGCTCGTCTCATTGTACGTGGAGAGCTCATTATACATGGAGTCTGGTAGGATGCTGAAAACCTTTATCCTTGTGTATAACACTGAATGGGTAAGAAAAGAATAAGATGCACAAAACATGGACCGTAGGCTTCTCATCCTGTCTAGACCTTCTACCAGAAGTATCTACAATATCAAATTATGTGGAATCCATGGTTTACATTATCAAGCCAAGGGTCAAGTACATTGCAAGTCTAGTGTAATTTTGTAAAGTTTGTGATTTTACTGGCCCAGCTATTCTGTCAAAAGTGAAACAATTATAGTAAGCAAATAAAGATTCCCATTAAGTTATATATATAGATCTAGCATAGCTGGTTGAATGACTGGCAATCTCTACAAGCAGAATATTGACATTATTACGTCAAAACACCTAATGTCAACACATTCTGCCTGGACCACTGTAAACCAAAGGCAAGTGTTTTTCAGGGAGGAAACAAGCCCCCCCGCATCCCCCATGTGCTAATTATATATACTAATTCCAAGATCACACAACCTCTTTGGAAAGAGAATGTGCCCCTACCTGGGAATTGTCAACTTTATACAGCTGTCAACCATCTGTTTGAGTCGACCAAATGGTGTCGACAAAACAGATGCTGATGTTGATCTATACTAAAAAGTTCAATCTAATTGCAAAGACTTATCCATGCTGTACAGTGTCAAAAGTTAATAGTTCTAGCTTCTTTATCTTCTAGTGCAGTACCAGAGGTTACTGAATGCAGGACCACAGTAGCATTTTGAGCTGTATATTAGGGTTGTACCAGCTTGAAATCAGAATGTATAGCAATATTACAGACATTCTCCAGCTTGTAAACCTTGACATAATTTTTTTTGTTTCCCAGATGTGTTAGAGGCCTAATAATGTCCCCCAGGCATGTGTGGGAGTTCACAAGTCACAGTCATGAATTTATAAGACCCGTGTTTACAGAATGGCACAAGACACATCTTTAAGGACATGGCTGGAGACTCTCTCCCATTATTGGTAAATCCCATGTTATCTTTGAAATTAAATTGTTTTGAGATCTGTAAACAAAATGAAAATTTTCTTAACAATTAGTGAACTGTGAAAACAGTTTTGCTCCATATAAGCATCAGTGAAACATTGTCATTCTTACAATGGTTTTACTCTCATATCTCATAATGGTTTTGAGATACTGATTTTGCAAGACAGCTGCTAGCTCACATATAACTCAGTTGTGTATCAAATTGTAGACATGGCTACTCACAATCAAATTACATATGTGGTTACCCCAAAACCATGAAAAAATGTTACAAATGATGTCATCATTTGAAAGCTTTGGGCTTCTTGTCCAGGCAATAAGTATAAGTTTGGAGCAGAAGAATACAAGGTTATCAGAAATGTCTTATGCTCAATTTTTCCATATAGCAATATGTAAATGTCTTGTGCTCAATTTTTCCATATAGCAATATGTGAGTACAAACAATGTGGGTCACAGGGTCTATATTAGCATATTGAATGGACTAAATAGTGAAAGCTATTTAATCAATCCGATACTGTCGAAATGCCAAAATAGTGAAGACACGGAACATCACATTTTTTTCCCAGGGAAAAAATTTGGTGGGCCATCTTCGGGACTTTGCCATTTCCTTCACTATGTTGCGATCTATATATATATATATATATATATATATATTGATCTATGAGAATCAGCAATATTTTTATCGATGTGTCTGTGTGTGTGTGTGTGTGCGTGTGCGCGTGTGTGTGTGTGTGTGTGTGTGTGTGTGTGTGTGTCTGTGTGCGTGCATGTGTGTGTGTGCGTGTGTGTGTGTGTGTGTGTGTGTGTGTGTGTGTGTGTGTGTGTGTGTGTGTATGTGTCTATATAAACCAGGGAAGCCTGGCTTGGCACAAAGGCTGATTTTCAGTGGAGGCCCAGGGAGAAAAGCTCCAGTACATGCAGTATATGTGTGTGTGTGTGTGTGTGTGTGTGTGTGTGTGTGTGTGTGTGTGTGTGTGTGTGTGTGTGTGTAAAAATATGTATGTATTCATATGCACGTGCGGAGACACACACACACACACACACACTGATAAAAATATTGCTGATGTTCATAGATCAATATATATATATATATATATATATAAGGTTTACAATTAAATACACAAAGTCACTATACATGTGTGTGTGTGTGTGTGTGTGTGTGTGTGTGTGTGTGTGTGTGTGTGTGTATAGGTTTACTATTAAAACCTAGACACTGTAGGGGTCGACCAGTCACATGGTCGACCTGAAATTCTGAATACGGAACAGTAAAATTCCGGCCTGGTCAAAAGTGAATACATCGACAACTGTAGTTCAATGTATTTGACATAGCAGGAGGTGACTTCAGTCACCCATGCTATGCACCTTCATGTACCATGACCTTCCATGTCAACGGTACATGTATTTTACTATTTTGAGGGGGACAAGCCCCCCTGCACACCACCTGCAACTTATATATACCAATTCTGAGATTGCACTACAGTGAGGAAATGAGCTAATTCCCTGTTCCTCACTGAACTCCAGTCTTGGTGAACAATGCCAAACTCAGATACTCGAACTACACTACCCATTTACTGTAGTGTAGTTGATGTATTTTGAGTCAGCATTCTGCCCATCGAAAAACTGTCTTTTGTCCACATGCCGGTCGACAGCAAGCAGTGACTTTGAGTATTTAATTGCAAAACATCTATATATATATATACATATATATATATATATATATATATATATATATATATATATACATATACTACAGCAAGTTTGAAACATTAGACTGAGAAACTACTTTACATCAAAAATATTTAGAAAATAATATAGTAATAAAAATAAAAAAGTAAGCAAAACACAACAATTTTACATACAGCCCATTCTCTAAGCTCAATAATGCCCTCTAGGGTGTGTTACTGTGTAAATAATGTCCTTCCAGGGGATTAGAAGCCCTCCCCCTTAAGCATCAGGCCTCATAACACCCTCGGCAGGCATTATTATTTACACAGTAACACACAACTTGTTGGGCATTATTGCTTGCATAAATGCTATCTGGTATACAACTTAATTGAAAAAAAACATAAAGCAATGTGATATTATTAATCTGTCACACACTATTCTGTGATACCCAGCAATACAGGTGAGTATCTGGGCAATACAATAATAAAGGAGGAGCAACTACAGACCCTGGAAATTATCGCCCCATTAGCCTGACGAGTCTGATATGTAAGGCTATGGAGTGCATTATCATGGACCTAATTAACAAGGATATAGGAAATCTCCAAACTCTGGAATTTGGTTTTATGAAAGGTAGATTATGCCTGTTCAACCTGGTTGACTTCTTTGAGTCAGTCACCAGAGCTGTGGATGAAGGTAAGGCAGTTCATACAGCCTACCTCAATCTGGACAAGCCTTTGATACCATTCCTTACTCTGGAATTATTGATAAACTCATCAAACTAGGCATAAACCCCTATATCATTAGATGAGTTGTAAATTGGATCACAGATAGAACCCACAGTGTGAAAGTAGTGGACTCCAAGTCAGACTGCCAACCAGTCATGAGTGGAGTCCCACAGGGATCGGTCCTGGGTCCTCTCCTGTTTGGCATCTACTTCTCAGAAGTCCAGGCCAACACAGAGGGACTCTGGCTGACCAAGTTCGCAGACGACTGCAAGCTGGGAGCCTTTATTAACTCCACAAGTGATGCAGATATCCTACAGAAAGGCCTCACTGAGACCAATGACTGGTGTTGAAACCATGGCATTAAGCTTAACGCCAAAATATGCGTCATCATCCCCTTTGGGAAAAATTCAGTTCCCACTAATTACCACATTGATGGGAGCCCATTGAACACTGAAGTTGTTATAAGAGATCTGGGGACACAGGTTGACAGCAACCTCTCCTTTGACCACCACATTGTCACTGTGGTCAGAAAGTCCTTCTATGTGGCACATCTTATTACCAAGAGTTTTGCATCCAGGAAGAAAGAGGTCATCATTTCTCTTTACTCTTCCCTCATTAGACCAATCATAGAGTATAATGCCCCATTTCGCATGTACCTCACTAAACACCTGCAACAGCTGGATAGGTCTCAAAAGTACCTCACAAAGAGGATTCCAGGCCTTAAACACATGTCCTACATGGACAGACTCAAAAAACTCCAGATAGTCTCTGTCTCATATCATCTACTAAGGCAATTTATGTTTGCCTTACAAAGCCATGTCTGACCCAGCTCTGTTAAAAATGCTACATCTAAAGAAATCCCAATCCCTCTGCACCACACACTCCAGAAACCTCAACCTTATTACCACAATCAACAGAAAATGCCAGAGGGGCAGGTTCATAACCCAGAGACTGCCTATGCTCTGGAATACACTTCCCATACATGTCAAGCAGAGCACCTCACTGGCCCTCTTCAAGAGAAATCTTGATGAGTGGATGAGAAATAGAAAGTTCACCCCGGGGATCAATTCAGTGGCTCTGCTTGATAGAGGCACTGGGAACTAACATCGGGCGGCACAGTGCCAGTGAACTTCTATGGACGAGGCTTGTAAAGGCTCCAAGGCCATTAGCCTAGTACACACCTATGAATCTGTGAACCTATGAGAGATTACAGTCAAATGTAAAGAAGAAAAATATCTCACTTTCTTTTAGATGGTTGTGTATGGATGAAGTATTGCAGACTTGGGAAAGGTAATCTGTCTGACTGAAATAATGCACCCCCTAGGTACTAAGCTGTGCTGTGCATGATAGAAGTAATTTTAGAAATATAGTGAGAAAATGGGTAAAAATGCATTTTACTAATCTGCAATTCAAAAATAAAATTTCAAAACAAGTCTGGAATAATCTAAATAAAATAATATTCCCAGCTACATTGCCCCAACACTTTTCCATCCACTCACAACACCCAAAACATGGGGAGCTACTCTTGCGCTCAGCACTTCATCATTTTGAAATTTTACTAATCTCCTGATTTGATTACCCATGTGGTTTGATGTAGCATTTTTCTGACTGAAGCAACATGTTGTGCTACAGCCAGTGACTAGTGACAGTGCTTTTAAAGAAATGTTTCTTCAAGTTAAGGATTTGATGAAAGTGTCTATAAGGGGAGTGAAAGTGAGTTGAAAGCAGTGTTAGGGTCAGTAGGAGGAACTGTTTAAATTTGCTAATGCTCTTTCCCAGGATATATCTTATAGTTAAGGGACCACAGAGTACTTGACTTATATAAAAGTAAAATATTATGAGCGAAAATTTTGATATAGTCCATGCCCTGATTATTTTAAAGTGAACTGCTTTTATGACTCAAGTATATGGCAAAACTAAAACAGATAGTCTTTATGTTGAGGTTGCATCATATCTGAATCCCTGTATGTTACAAGTTAACTTTTAATTGCTGCAGCTTTGATGAAGCAATTAATGTCACTGAATCCATGTAGGACATGATAATGGTTTATGTTGGGCCTTAAATGTAGCTCTAACTGGAAGAATTATGTGTGAGAATGTTGTCATAAAAAAGTAGGGGAAAGTACTTAAATACAAAATCATTTAAATGATTGTAGAAAGAATCAGGAAGGAGTAAGATAGCTATTCTGTAACAGCAAGAGCATATATACTCACTGAATTTCAATTCACTCTCAAAAAATCACTGAATGCTCAAAGCACTGAAAACTGATTTCACTGAATCACATTTCACTGAATGTAAGTACTGTTGGTCAAATAAAACTTGTATGCCCTATCCTCACTGTAGTGCAATCCTGGAGTTAGTATATATAGTTAGAGGGGTGGGGAGCACAGCCCCTCACATTGGGGGTGTGGGGTGTGTGGCCCCTCATATAGCATTTATATTTATGAATCTTATTTCATTGAAAGCTAACAATATAAAACCAAAAGTCGGTGGGGAGGCTACGCCCCCACAGCCCCCAATGTGGGGGGCTGTGTCCCACTACCCTAACTAAATATACTAACTCTAGGATTGCACTACAGTGGGGAAAAGGGCATATACATTTTATTTGCCCAACAGTACTTACATTCAGTGAAATGTGATTCAGTGAAATGAGTTTTCAGTGATTTGAAATTCAGTGAAATGAGTTTTCAGCAGTGAATGAAAATAGACCCATACACACACACGCACACACACACACACACACACACACACACACACACACACACACACACACACACACACACACACACACACACACACACACACACACACACACACACACACACACACACACACACACACACACATATAAAAGAAGTGGTATTAAGCACAGTGCAGA
Organism: Protopterus annectens; assembly: GCF_019279795.1. NCBI lineage: Eukaryota > Metazoa > Chordata > Ceratodontiformes > Protopteridae > Protopterus > Protopterus annectens. The sequence goes on from NC_056735.1 coordinate 1,563,685,113, forward strand.
TTTTCTCATGGCAATTGCTGTTTGAATATCTCCTGGAACTGACCAATTTGGAACTACTGTGTTATATATCCAGTGATTTTAAACACAGTTATTTCCAATTTGTAGTGTTTTAGAAAATATAGTTGCTCTAGATTTAGTTAAAGAGTTGTTAAACCAACACATTTTGCACATACTAACTATGCTTCATTCCCAGACTGTTTCTAAGGTACACACACAAAAATCAGAGGCATTGCATCATACAAGTAACCATCTATCTCATAATCAGTGTATTGTTTATTACACATACACACACACACACACACACACACACACACACACACACACACACATGCATGCACGCACATGCACGCACACCCGCACATGCGCACACGCGCACACGTGCACACGCATGCACACACATATGCACACACATGCACAAAATGAATACAGCTTGCAGTACTTATTTCTCACAGTATTAACAGTCCTGTTCCTGCCACAGGATCCACCAAGCAGATTAATACAATTTCAAAATGGTGATTCATTTTTTTCCACAACTGATTCAAATAGTGTAGCAGAGCTATTATTGGAATCACTGTAACATGTCATTCTAATCCTAATGAACAGTGCTAGAAAAGCATTAGTTGTGCCTCTGGACTGTCACATTTGTACATGGCCTTCACTGGCAAAACCAGTGTAGTGCTATAGACTGGAAAACTCTTATATCCATAGTGCTATAGCAGTTTCTGAGTCAGTCTGGCATTCCTACTATAAACAGGACTGTGCCATTCATTAGCATTTCTGAATTCCAACCCAAAAATGAATCATCTTTCAAAATTTGTTACAAATGATACCAGAAGACTAGTTTCAAAAACTTACTTGCAAATTCCAATCTGACTATTTCACTTTAATCTTATCATTGCTTCTACATTAATAACAGACAAAGTTAACATAACTATTGTAAACTAAATGAAGAGCATCTTATAAGTGCATAATCTACACAACTAAACTGATAATGTATTCCTACCCTTCTAAAAAACTGACCAACATGTAGTAGATGACTACATATTAAAGAATAACTCAATGTTTAAAGGAATAATACATAATCCTGGGGATTCAATAAATGTCATGTAGACTTAGCATGAAGCCTACACGGGGTTTACGTGTTTACATGATGAGCAGCAGATAATTGCATATGCATGCCATGCACTGTGTTTAAACATAAACAAGTGCATTTTCATGAACAACAACAGTGTTGCTGGCCAGGAAACTATGTAAAGTAACACAGACAGCAGCAGACATGTAAACCTGTTTACCTTTGGGCAAACTAGGCCTGCATGTTTGTGCAGAATACCATAATGATTATCAGGGTTGTTAATAAAGCAAATGTATATAGCTTCAACACATTATATGAAAGTGCATACATTGCAGTGTATTGTGGAAGCCTGTTTCAGGCATACTGAACAAAAGTTGTGTAAATGATACATAAGGCATTATAAATAAACAATTAGGGGAAGAGTGTGTATTGAATAGGGACACACAGACGAATTGTAGGAATATATACAAGGAAAGAGGACAGGTGAAAGGTCATGTCAATGAAGACAGTTGTTGCATGAACACTAATCACATATCAACATGATACAGTACGGAGTGCACAGATAATTTATATTATGTGACTGTCACACAAAGTGACATAATGGAGAAGATTCTTTGTTATATAAGCATCCTGACATGAGCAATGGAGAGGGCATATATCAGGGATGGTATATGCAGTAGGGGTTAGGTGCATATTGTAAAGCTGTGCAAAATGATTTGCCTGAATATGACTGTAATGTCAGCAGAGGTTTCAGCCAGGTGTGACACATAGTAACAGGTTCATTGACAACAGTAGGCAGAAGCATGCACAATCAAGGACAAAATCAGAATAACACCACCATTAATCCTATGTCTCTGACATAACATATGTGACTGTGAGTGATCATAGATGGTTCTGTGAGGACACACTTGTATAACTATTATGAGTTGCCAGCAATCTATGAGGGAAATCAAGCACATTGTCCCGAAACTTTAACATCTGCTGGAGGTGTTAGGAGGAACACTGCTATACCTGTATGTGAGATTATGATCAATCCAGGCTAACTGACAGGTGTGCATTGCATATATATATATATATATATATATATATATATATATATATATATATATATATATATATATATATAGTGAGAGAGAGAAAGAGAGATACAAATATAGATATGGCATAATCAACACTGTCATGAATGTAACCCATGCCATCAGTGTTGTCAATCTAATGGCACAAGAGTTACTCACTCCAGGGATCTTAACCTAGCCTGCAACATTAACAGAACATTCATGAGACACAGATATAGTTGATGACATCAGCTGAGTCTACCTAACCCCTAAGTGCATCAACTAGAGAGCTCAGTATTTAACACAAGAGCCACAACACAAATCTGACTTGGAGATTGTTGGACAAGACTTTTGGACACTTGATGCCATCAAAAGTGTCTGGTGAGCAGAAGATAGTAATAGCAGTGTCCCACATGCTGGTGTAAAATGCTCTCTCTAATGTCAACCAACTGAATAAACATACACACACACACACACACACACACACACACACACACACACACACACACACACACACACACGCACACACACACACACACACACACACACACACAAACACGCACACGCACATACCAGTTGACCGCGGTGATAACAGAACTCCTACCTAAGTACACAAACTAGAAAACTCAGTATGTAATAAAGCACCATGTCACAAGTCTAACTTTTACAAGGCTGCAGGACAATTTATAGTGGGTGACATCATCATTGGCTGCTTGAGAGAAGATGTTGGGAGGCCTGAATGAAATGGATGTGTAGGCATATGCAACTGTCTAAATATTGGTACTCCATGGGATTGTAGTGATGACTGCAGAATTCACAGTTTTGCTCCTCTGACTAGACACACACACACACACACACACACACACACACACACACACACACACACACACACACACACACACACACACACACACACACACACACACACACACACACACATACCACACACACACATACACACACACACACACACACACACACACACACACACACACACACAACTGACTACAGTGAGATAAAAAACCCTACCTAAGTGCACAGATTAAAGAACTGAGTACTTAATGCAAGCACCGTGGCACAAGCCTGGCTTTTATAAGGCTGCAAGATAATTTATTGTGGATGACATCATCAGTGGATGTTTGGGAGAAGATGTTGGGGAGGATGTCTGAAATGGTTAGCTAGTCATGTACAATTGTCAAAATATTAAAAATGTGCATGTTACCAGATTGATGAGTGTGCAAAGTATAGCATTTGCTGTTGTGTTTCCAGTTTGCAATAATACTTTATAAAGACAGATTTGCAAACTATATGCAAACAGCTGTCCACATTACTACAAGTCTTGAAGAATTTGAATGTGTATTGTCAGTATAAAGATGTTCATGGTAAATAAGAAAGCATTTTTTATTTTTTTCTGTAGTATAGTTGATATATTTTTGAACAGGTATTCAGAGATCAAGTTTCAAGGGCAAGGGTGCAGGTAACAGATGGTTATAGTGTAAATATTTGCTCTTTCCCTAAAAAGTGCCTTCTCTTTGTGTTTTTACATGTACTTTCATGGAATGAAAACTAAATGGACAGTAAACACAAGTAATACATGCTAAGGAGAGCTTTCTGTAGCGCACCACCTAGCAGCGTGTCTGCACGATAGATGGCAAAGTCTTTGCACATACAGGATACACATTTACACTACTTTCCTCATTTGCACATAGTTAAGAGGCAAGCAAACATGTGCCTATGCTTCACTGATAAAAGTATGAGAGTTCTATTGTAAGAAATGCACCTGCTGTTTAGCTGACTCTGTGGCAGCAGGTGAAAATGCATTGACAGGTTTCTTTTGTAGCCCAGATGATATAGGGTTCAAATCCAGGTGTATCTATTACTTTTAAATATGTATTTATAATGCAATTAAATAATTCCTTATTCTACATTCACTGTGTGTTACTTAAGCTCAGCATGTTTAAGTGGTATTGCACAGAGGTAACCACACCATTGAAGAGCCATTCACTGTGGCTCAGCATTGGTGTGTGATGCCAAAGTCCGCACAAACAAAAAGGGCAAAAAGTGAAGGGCTTTATTGGGTTTTCACTTATGTGCATGGTATATGATTTTATTTTTTGACAAGATTAAAGGTGTTAAAATGGGTTAGATAGGAAAGTAGTGAAATGAGACAAGCAGGTGGAAGAACAAAGGGAAATCAATATCGAAATGTGCAGGAGGGAGGTAGGAAAGAACCATAGCTATCCACTTCTTCAACAGTGTTAAATGAAAATGTGTAGAGAATATTAGCTGAATTTGGACTGTCACCTCAACAAAGAGGGGTGATAATGAAATCATGATGTATAGCTAAATGGATTGAATCAATTGTGTCAAGAAGACACATGTGCGAAGTGGAGAGCTAAGTATGGGACGATGTTTTTGTGGGACAGACACCCATTTTTTTTTTCACTTCAGTAAAATAGGAGTGCAGGGTAAGGGATGTAGGTATTTCTGGGTCAGGTACGTAAGGTAGGTAAGGAAGCAGATGTAATCAAACAGGGCAAACAAGACAAGACACAGGGACAGTGAGGGACATGACAGTTTGCAGGACACCATGTTTGAGGGTAAGGAATGGACAACAGATGCCCATGCCCATCAAACATGGGGACAATGAGAATCTAGTCAACATCCACAGGACTGTTATCACTGTCCCCTTACTCTGCTGGCTGCTGGAGTGCTTGACATCCGGACCATCCAGCATAGGCATGCGCCAATGGTGTTGTGCATGATCCTGCTCACCAAGCCTGGCATCTCCTGGTGGGTGATAAAATCCCCACTTCAACCACTATTACTGGAGGGTACCATAGCATCAGCTGCCAGGGTAATGGTACCTGATGTGGTGGGCCTAGTTATTGCAGTGGCAGCGGAGACAGTATTGCCAGGTTGGGTCCCAGATATGATGGGTGTCAGTGCAGGAGCTGGTGGAGCAGGGGCAGGCTGAGCCATGGGGGTTGGCCTACCTCCCTGTGCTGCAAAGCATTTTGTGATTTGTCAGAGATGGATGACATGGAAATGTTTTGACAACACATAGAAAAATATAAAAGAGAGTAAGGGTTGGGGTAAGAGAAGAAAAGAGATATAATTATTACCATCATATGTGACATACAGTGCATTATCATAATAATAAAGTATTTTATCTCTACTTACACATTTAAGTAAACTTCTTAACAATTATGAAGTATAAGTAAGGATTGATCAAAGTAATCCTTGCAATGTGCATATATTGCACTTATACTTGGCCCAGTTATACAGATTAAGTTAACAGCAGGGCATTTATGCCACTTTTGTTGACATTAAATTATGTAATATTTTTAAAGGATTTTACTAAATATTTGTTAGTTGTGGTATTTGAACCCACAACGTCTGACTATAGTATTAGACGTGACTGCTAGTTGATGTCTTACAGACTGAAGCATGCATGGTTACTTTTACAGTTAGGGTATGCATGCTTACTTTGCTACAACTATATAGAAGAGCACTACTTTAGATAAAATAATAGTTATGTTATGCCGCATACATACCCCTTGCTTCCCTCAGTCTCTCTAGATGCTCAGCATAGGCATATCTATTCACCATAATCTCTTGGTTGACTGTGAAATAAAGAGAAGAGAACAAGAGAAAAGCATTATGCATACCAGTCTTGTCTATATGCAGCTTTCCATCTACTATAAATTCTCTATATCAGTATGCTTCTGTAATATGTCAGCAGTCCTGACCTCATCCAGCCACTGGTTGAGTGTATCTTGTTTCTGCCTTTTCAACTCATTAAATGACACCTACACTGTTCTCCAATGCGTGGAATGCCAGTCACATTGGAGACAGCCTTGGCCAGACTATTCCATGACTTGAAGCCGGTATAGTCCTCCTGAAAGAGACTTCAGCTGTGATGCTTTACAAGTCCAATGAATATTCTGGACTCCTCAATACCCCACCACTATGCCCTAAATTGGGCACCTTCCCTTTTACCACCAGACATGTCTTACCATGGAAAACAGCAATAGTTCAAAGTGATTTTCCACCAATGCATGTTTTCATGTTTATTGGTGGTGAGAAAAGCTGAACAACAATGCCAACTATGTTTGCACAATGATAAGCAGAGAGCAAGAGTGCCAAACAGATATAAAAGCAGTTTTTGAAATTGGAAAGTTAATCTGACACTTGGCATTAATCTGAGGGTTGTTTACTACTGCAACTTTTAGGTGATTTATCTTTGCAGACATGTACTGGGACCATACATTTTATGACCTGACATATTTTTGTGTGGCTTTACACAATGATAAAATTAATTTTAACAATGTGGGATTCAGACATATGCATAAGAGACAAAACATTTTCTTCCACAGCAGTGATTTTTCATCCTTGCCTCAGAATAAGTGCTTCTCATACATAACCATGAAAGATATAAATATGCATGACAGACTGGGGGGTTAACCATGTATATGTGTGACATGACAAGGTCCTACTTTATACATTCATGCGTGTATGAGTATTATTGAAGTCTGAAGGCCATTCAAGGCCAGAGAACACCATTATAATTACAGAAACATAATAGTCAATATAACCTCAGTCACACAAATAATTCCTGTGAGTTCCACTGCTATGCATATGTATTATTTGTAATTCAGTATAAGTTTTATGTTTAAATATGCATTTATTAAAACTGAGTGTGTAACCCTTAATAAAATTTAAAGTGTGTAATAATTTTTTGATGTGAATTTTAATATGAAGTAAAATGGAACAATAGTAAAGATGTTTGTAATCTGCTGTATTAGAAACCATGATCATTTGTATTGCAGCCCTACACTTATACCTGCTGCCACAAGAATAGTTAAAAACATTTAGAGATGTTCATATTCATTATTAACTTCTGTGTGTTAACCACCATGCAACATCACTTACCGTGTTTATGTGGTGCCCAACATACTTGATAGAATGCATCCATTTTGAAATTGTCTACTGTCTGCTTGTTGTCTGTAGGTGTTCTGGACCTGCAGGTGTTGGGAAAAGTTGCTAGCCACTGCACAATGTTGCTTAATAGGTTTGTGCAATGGAAAGCAAAAGATGCGACAATGTAACCTTTTCAAAATCAAGAAAGTCTGCAGCCTGTCTGCATGTGTTCTGTCGCCTTCCTGTGTGAGCCATTGGTCCAGGTTTGCATGGCTGCAAGTGCCACACAAAAGTGAGATGCAGAACAAATTTTTTTTATCCTTGTGAGCAGTGCTTCTTAGGTTTCATCCTTAAAAGACAAATGTGAGACATACAGTGATCTACAGATAGTATGTACTGTATGGATCACCATGTTTAGCAGATGTGCTACACACACAGATGATTCACAGGTGTAGTTTATGTATTGGTTATCATAGAAGTACATTACATGATATTTAGTGTATTTCTGTTTCCCATGTTTGCACTAAGCCATGCACCACTCAAATACTGATATTTAAAAAATATATCAAATAAATATTACAAAATAAATGTTAGTTCACATGAAACATTTTTACACAAGTCTGGATTTGAACTCTCACATCAATGAATCTACAAAATACAGCAAAGGTGTCTTATCCCTCTTTGCCACAGAAACAGCCTTTCAACAGAAATGAAATTAATTGTACATACAAGCAAGTCCCAAATCATCCAGAAGGCATATGGCACTTGTACACTTCTGACTTGTTTGTACATGTGTTACTTTCAGTTGTAGTGCAATGAGTGATCACACAACCATTTATGACTATTGTTTGCAGAAATTCAGCTCTGTCTTGTTTTTGTATGGTGTTCATTCTTCTCTTATCTGAGCAGTAATCTGAGACAAACAATCTGTAAGGCATTTTGCATCATTGTCCTTAAAATGTTTGAGAATATTAAATGACAATAATATACAGTTATCAACAAAGGCATGGGAGTTTGAGTAGTAGCAAACAGAAACTAAGAAATATGTGCTGCTCAATTCTGTTTAGAACCTTGATACAATTGCTTCTACACTTTGTAAGTGTATATTGGCTGACACACCCACTGCAGGTAAGGGAATCTGAATTATGTAATTCCTTCTCCCTCCCACTAACTATTCACAGCTGCAATCCATTAGCAACAAACACTGATCCTGCCTACACTATGTTTACTTCTGCTACAAGTAGCCAAAAGTTTGGGATTCAGCAATTAGGTTCATAGGTTCATAGGTTCATACTAGGCTATCTGCCCTAGGGCATTTATAAGCCTAGCCAGAATGTGTTTGGCTTTCGCCACCCATTTTAAATTTATTTTGCTATGCCTTTTTTCGAGGTTAGTATACTGTGCCTCTGTCTAACAGTGACACAGAAGTGATACCCGGGGTAAACCTACAATCTCCCATCCACTCATCAAGATTCCTCTTGAAGAGAGTCAATGAGGGACTCTGCCTAACCTGGACTGGGATTTTATTCCAGAGTGAAGGGAGCCTCTGGGTTATGAATCTGTCCCTCCAGCATGTCCTATTTATTTCAGTGCTGAGGTTCAAGTCTCTCGAGCGCATAGCTCGATGGGATTTGGATTTTCTGAGGTGCAGCATGTCCATTAATTCCGGGTTGGACATGGCTTTATACGTCAGACACAGATCGCCTCTGAACAGGCGGTATGCCACTGAATAGAGCTGGAGTTTCTTTAACCGGGCAGCATATGGCATCTGTTTGAGCCCTTTGATCCTCTTGGTGAGGTACTTTTGGGGTCTTTCCAGTTGCTGCAGGTGTCTGGTAAAGTACATCCCAAAAGGGGCATTGTACTCAATTATGGGCCTGATGAGGGATGAGTAAAGAGGCACGATGACGTCCCCTGATCTAGATGTGAATCCCTTCATGATTAGGTGGGCTATATAAAATGTTTTTCTAACCACTTTGGCCACGTGGTTGTCAAATGAGAGATTGCTATAAACTTGGGTCCCCAGGTCCCTAATTACTTCTTCTGTACTTAATGGATTACCACCTATGTGGTAATTTGTGGGCACTTTGTTTTTGCCAAAGGGGATGACTATACACTTTTTGGCATTTAGCCTGAGGCCATGGCTCTGGCACCAGTTGTCTGTTTCTATGAGGCCCTTTTGGAGGATGCTTGTGTCCACTGGAGAGTCGATTATGGTGCCCAGTTTGCAGTCATCTGTGAACTTGGTCAGCCACAGTCCTTCCGTGTTGGCCTGTACCTCCGAGAAATATATACCGAGCAAGAGATGTCCCAGGACTGAGCCTTGTGGGACACCACTTGTAACTGGTTTGGAGTCTGACATGGCTCCAGCAATTCTAACCATGTGGGTTCTGTCCTTGAGCCAGTTTGCAATCCATCTAGTGACATAGGGGTTTATATTTAAGCTGGTGAGCTTATCTATAATGCCCGAGTGGGGTATTGTATCGAAGGCTTTGCGAGGTCCAGGTAGGCTGTGTGGACCACCTTCCCTCGTCAATGGCCTTGGTGACTGTTTCAAAGAAATCAACCAGGTTTAAGAGGCAGGATCTGCCCTTAACAAAGCCAAACTGGGTAGGATCCAGTGTTTGTAGGTCCCCAATATCTTTATTTATGAGGTCCATGATGATCCTTTCCATGGCTTTGCAGACCAAGCTAGTCAGGCTTATGGGGTGATAGTTTCCAGGATCCGTTGAGGCACCACCTTTATGGAGAGGGACCACTGTTGCTGTACGCCACTCTTTGGGCACATATCCTGTAGTAAGGCTGAGACTGAACAGTAGTTTTATGTTTGGGTTTAGCTCTTCTTGGAGTTCATGTAGGACACAGCCCGGGACACCATCTGGTCCCATTGATGCTGTGTTTTTTGCTTTGGAGAGGGTGGCTCTTACCTGAGCATCTGAGATGTCAGGGGCAGCACTCTGCTGGGATAGATATTTGCCCTTTTGGTGGGGAGTTTGCGCTGAACCTGTCAGCTAGGATGTTGGCAATGTCTGTGGGTTCAGTGTATTTTTTGTCATTTTGGACTAATTCTGAGCATATCTGGGAATTACCACCCAGGTTCCTAACATAACTAAAGAAAGCCTTGTGATTATCCTTAGTGTCCTGTGCAATTTTTCTCTCGAAGCTGGCCTTAGACACTTTTATGTGTGCCCGTAGTTTTTTGCTAATACTGATCAGTGATGCCTTCCCTTTTTGCGATTTTGCTCTATCATTTAGTAGCCTCCTCCTTCTATTGTATAGTTTGTTTATGGCTGGGGTCCACCAGACAGGACGTCTGCCTTTGGAGGATTGGGTCTTGGTTTTATTTGGGATCGCATGATCCATGCATTCCTGAAGGTGTTCATAGAATGCGTTTATAAAGGATTCTGCGGTCTGGGCCATATTTTCCACAGGCCCGGGGGTTTTGAAGGAGTGTGAAATTTGCTTTAGAGAAGTTTTTCACTGTGGTTTTCTGGGAAGGGGGTGGGGTCGGGATGTGAATATCCAGTGAGATTAGTTTATGGTCTGATCTTACCAGTGAGGGATACACTTCTGGTCTGGAGCATAGAGTCCCCATGTTGGTGATGATCAGGTCCAGTATGTTTTCCCCTCTTGTGGGAGTGGTAACAAGTTGTTCCATAGCATTTGAGTTTATAAATTCTAGGAACCTTTGGGCTAGGGTGTTGAAGCTAGAGTAATGCTTCCAGTCTATGTTTGGGTAGTTGAAGTTGCCCAATATAATGGTGTTTGGAGAGACCTTCATATTTTCCAGTGTTCTCAGGAAGGCCGAGTGGGGTTCCTGGGTTTGGGAGGGTGGTCTGTAGTAGGCTATAAACTGGAAGGCAGTTTTACCCACTGTTAGTTGCACATGGATAGTCTCTGATGCTTCGTGCTTTGCCACCAACCTGGAGGTGTGGGTATCTTTGATGAATATCGATACTCCCCCTCCTTTTGTGGTTCGGTCCAAGTTTTGGGGCCGAAAAGCATGGTATGAGGTATAACCTGGTAGTGCTGGGGTGCTCTCGGGAGCCCTGAACCAGGTTTCTGTTACTGCACAGATATCGATGTTCTCCACGCTAAGGAGAGTTTCGAAAAGTGCATCTTGAGGTTTAGACTTCTGGCGTTGAGTAGCATTACTCTTAGTTTCTTATCCCTTGTGATACCTATGGAGGTGGGTTTGTCTTTTGAGCCTTGCCTAAAAAGGCACTATGGGGTAGCAAGAGCCTTTTCCAATATCCGAAAGCCCAGGGGTGACAGGTGCAAGCCGTCCCTAGCGAAGCATCGTGGCTTGTCGAGCATATCATCCCAAGCTGACAGGCATTGGATCCCCTTTGAATGACACCAGTACTTAAGCCAATTGTTGAAATTGATCATCTTGTCTTCATATTGTGGCATCATTCTTGGTGAGGGTAAGATGCTACTCAAGGTCAGGGTCATACCGGCCTGGGCTACATGCTCAGAGAGCTCCTTTATGTCTCTTTTCATGTAGTCCAGGGAGGTACGTCTCAGGTCATTCACACCAGCATGGACAATGACTGAGTCATATTTGTACTTGCCTTGGAGTGACCTGAGTGCCTGTGTTATGTGGCGGATCCTAGAGCCCGACAGGCTGCTCACCGTGACCCTCCCCTTGTTCAGCCTGGTGAGCGGGACGTCAGTGTGCCTGACGATAGAGGCACCTATTACAAGTGTATCAGGTGTGTTGTTTAGTCTTAAGGGCTGTGACTGTTCAGCACACTGGCTTTGTGAGATATGTGTTGCACGTGTTTTGTTTTGGGGTAGCGGCTGCTTGGGTGTCTGCTTTGGAGGTCTCTGCTGCTTCGGCAGATCTTTATTTAGAGCCTCCGAGTATGTTTTTGTGTGATTATGTGTTTGGTTTGCTGTCGTGGTAGGTCTATGTGAGACTGGAATTGTAGTGAGTGTGGTTTCCTTCTCCTCCTGACTGGTTATGCCAGTACTGAGTTGAGAGAGATTAGCCTCCAGTTTGGCTATATGGTTGCATCTCTCACATGTGTTGGAATTTGTTGGGAGGAGGAGAGGGTTGTCTGTGTACATGAGGCAGTTGTAACATTGCCTCAAGATTCCCAGATTCACCAGCTGGACCGGAGAGGAGATTGACAACTGACTTTTGGACATGCTAGAATAATATTGGGAATTCCTTAATAATTGAAAACCAGGGCCAGTGGGGAGTGAGGCTGTAGTGCTTTTAATTTTTAGTGCGGACTTATATAATTGCTTTAGTGAGCAAGTGCCAGGTAACTTAAGTGCAATGTGTTACAGGTAACTTAAATGCAAAAATGACAAACAGTAACTTTCTTTCAAGTGAAACAAGGAAATAAGTACAGTAAGCAATGCAAATCCACAGAAGCGCTGAGAAGCCATGTATTAGGTGGAATTAGCGTTCCAGAGAAATAACAAGCAAACAAACAACAAGCATATAAACAAAGCTAGATTCAGCAGGCCTGGATCTAGTCTATGCTACAGCAAACAAGTTGTACCAATTTCAGTAAGATACAGTTCAAATATTCAGGCACTATAAACCTTTAACCAGAAATTCCCAGCTCAGAAGGGCAGAGTCCAGCCTCTTCTCCCACAAGAGTGCAGACCACAAACCTTCTTAATGTAAAATAACTGGCCTGAAGCCCAAGTGCTTAAACCAGAACTAATACACTTTAAGAATAACAGACACTGGGCTCTCAATCAGCAGTTTCCAACTTAGAAGGATGAAAGCTACCTGTTCTGCCACCACAGTGCATGCCACAAACCTTCCTAATGTAAAACAGCTGGTCTGAAGCCCAAGTGCTTAATCCAAAAGACTTAGAATGATAGCTACACTTTAATCAAGTTACTACCAAGCAGTAATAAATACAATTGAATACTTTAGAGAATGCCTGGATTAGTGCTCAAGTTACACAAACAAAGCTAGATCCAGCAGGCCCGAATCCAGTCTATGCCACAGCAAACAAGGCGCACCAACTTCAGTAAGAAGCAGTTCTGATATGCATGCACTATAAGCCTTCAACCAGAAATTCCCAGCTCAGAAGGGCAGAGTCTAGCCTCTCCTCCCACAAACCCTCTTAATGTAAAATAACTGGCCTGAAAGCCCAAGTGCTTAAACCAGAATTAATACACTTTTAGAATAACAGACACTGAGCCCTCAATCAGCAGTTCCCAACCTAGAAGGATGTAAGCTACCTGTTCTGCCATTACAGTGCAGACCACAAACCCTCTCAGTGCAAAACAACTGGTCCGAAGCCCAAGTGTTTAAACCAAAAGGCTTAAAATGAGTTACACCAAGCAGTAATAAATACAACTGAGTACTTTTAAGATGATGCAAAAGTAAAAAAAGTAGGTAGAAACACAAGTACAGTAAAAGCAGATGATTTTTTTTTTCTGAACAAGTGCTGAGATCAAAGAAACAGATTTGAGTGCTGAAACTAGAAAACTGGTTAGTTATAAGAAAAAAAAAAAACTAATCTAGAAGGCTTCCCTCCAACACAGAAGGGCTTGGGGGCTCAGAAGCCTACAAATAGTCTATACCACTTAACAGGAAAGGCAGGAAACAAGCTTAAATTTTTTTTTTCTGTTTCCCAGATGCTCTCTTTGTACACAGTAGGAGTGCCTGAAATCAGAATATGATCTCACTGCACTTAGTTGAGTGAGCAAATGAGATGGGCCCAGAAGGAGTATCCAAACACAAATTTACAAGAGGGGCGGGCAGTTGCAAGGCCACTAAGATTAACACCAAAACAAAAACAGGGAGGGTGGGTGGGACTAACTGAAGAGCAGAGTGAATGAGAGCAGAGTGAAAACTTCCAGTTCAGTTAATATTCCTTCCACACAGTTAAAATCAATTTAAATACTGTATTTTTTTGAAAAAAAAAAGAGCAGATAAAGGTACTTAAATTCTCTTATACGTCCAGTTGAATATAGCAAGTTCTTAGCCGGCCAAAGCTGAGTTTTTTAAGCAGAAAATATTTCACACTGTACCACTTAAATAGGCAAGGACAGGAAATCAAAGAATGTGACTACCCCCACACCTGTAATTACTAGAAAATAACAAAATTCAGCAAACACTGACTAACTTCCGGTTTAGCTAATATTCCTTCCACACAGTTAAAATCAATTTAAATACTGTATTTTTTGGAAAAAAAGAGCAGATAAAGGTACTTAAATTCTCTTATACATCCAGTTGAATATAGCAAGTTCTTAGCCGGCCAAAGCTGAGGTTTTTAAGCAGAAAATATTTCACACTGTACCACTTAAATAGGCAAGGACAGGAAATCAAAGAATGTGACTACCCTCACACCTGTAATTACTAGCAAATAACAAAATTCAGCAAACACTGACTAACTTCCAGTTCAGCTAATATTCCTTCCACACAGTTAAAATCAATTTAAATACTGTATTTTTTTGAAAAATGAAAAAAATTCTAATAAGTTTACACCTTATTTGCATATTCAATGTGCTCAGAGGCATGAGTCTACACTATAACAAGGTAACTGTGTAGCTAGGGAACTTGAAGGTGAGAGGACTTGTGTAATTGTAGAACACAAAGGATTGACATTCCTTTAGATTTATCTGCACAGAAGGTTTCTGATGTTGCTAAAGTACGCTTACATTTTTCAGGTACACCCCAGATTTGTTTACATGTTACAAAGAACATTGTTACATATGTGTATTAGGGGTTTAAACTGTTATCTGTATGCACTTCTTATACTTCACTCTTGGCATAGGCATTTTTGCCATGCATTGACTTTCACAGATACACAGCCTTATTAACTGTCATTACAAGTGTTATTGTTAAAAGTGGTTACCTTACAGTATTTTCTATCTTATGTCACATCAGTGTAAAGTACTATACTGTCAATGACACAAAGGTGTAATGCTTATAAGATGGTCCATATACACCATCAGAGGAGTGCCTGGCACAGTGAGACATGTCTAGCAATAATATTTCATCTTATTTATTTTTTATTTAATTTACATTTGCTTACCAGGATTGTCCAACTATACAAATTGTCCTTTTTCAGAGGAGGCATGGGGAGAAAAGCTCCAAATTTACAGACGACAATACAAAACAAAATAAATACATATTTGTACAGTTACATGACAGATTTTATACAAAGAT
The DNA here is from genome assembly GCF_019279795.1 of Protopterus annectens. Lineage (NCBI taxonomy): Eukaryota > Metazoa > Chordata > Ceratodontiformes > Protopteridae > Protopterus > Protopterus annectens. Next base: position 1,563,700,312 of record NC_056735.1, read on the forward strand.
ATTTAAACAACAGAGATAGACAAATTAAAAGTTTAGTTTAGAATCAACAGTACAATCTTATAGGGTATAAACAAGCACAACTGAAAAATATTTAATTAAGTAGCACAAAGTTAGAAAAGGAATACTTGACAATAAATTATAGCTCATATTCCTATAGCTGCTGATAAGTCAGCTTATTGCTAACTAGGGTTTGTTCACATTGAGTTGTACATGTGTACACATTTTGTAAGAATTGTGTGGGAAGCATTCATAAAAGGTGAATTATGTGTTATTTCTTAGATTCTATAAATTGACATTTTACTGTTGTTTTGAGGGAGGGAGAGCCAAGCACTATTTGTGTGTTTCCACATCAAATGTTGGGTTTCAAGAGCTTTACTCTTGCAATTGTGTAGTCACCCTGGTATTTCCATGTGTGTATGGAGAAAATTGTATGTTATCAGTGACATTTTGTAGCATTCAGGAGTTGATTTAGGATCCTGGATGCCGATGACTGTGATATCCCCAGCATATCCCCTGTTGGCATGTGAAAGGTTCCTTTAGCTAAAACTCTAAGTGCTACACATACCTTAGTCTCCACAGGTTTTGGTTCCCCTCAGTTTACCCATGTTCTCAGTCATGGACAACAGAGGTTGCAGAGATCCTGTAGTGTGTCTCTATCCACCCTGTAGAACTCCGCAATTTCCACATAATGCAGACCCTGGTAAGTTAACAAGGGTCTAAAAGCCCTTTTCCTTCTTGGCCAGGGTCTTTTTCCAGCAGCAGCAGAATAGACTTGTTCCTGTTGCACATAAATATGTAAAAGGGTTCCTATTAGAATGACAAAAACGCATTTTGTCAAATGCGTTTTCGTCAACACCTAAAGAGCGAATAGGCAAAACAGTGAAGCAGCTGTTCAGCGAATTCTTTCCCTGGGAAATAAGTCACTTGACCACTTCATTGTTTTGCCGTGTTCTGCACTGTAGTGTGGTCTCAGGGATCCCCTTGTCCGGTATAGCTCCCGAGCGTGAATGTGCAACTGTTACTGACCTTAGGGTTAGGGTGTGGGTTAAGGTAAGTGCATATGTTTTAAAATGTTTACTTTTTTTTGAGTTAGATGTATGGTTGAGTTACATGCATATGTGTTTTCAGCTGCTTACTTTTTTGGGGGGTTAGAATTAGGGTTAAGGTATGTGTGTATGTGTTTGGAAGTGTTAACTGTTTTTTTTTTTTTTTTTGGTTGGAACAGCGATTTCTTTCCCTAGGAAAGAAATCACTGTTCTGAGGTGTCGGCAGTTTCAGCTTTCGCTGGAAAAGGGTAGGTGAAACATCATTCGCTGTTTTAAGCATTGAAGTTTTAAGCATTCAAGTTTTAATATAGACCCATGTAAAAAAGCAACTGTAGACCATAACAGCGTTTCCATGTAGAGTACCTTCTGTGGATGTATTCCAATAGGTTTTGGAATTCGCAGAAAAACCTACACTGAGTCTATACAATTGCTGTATAGCTTGTTGAATAGCTGATTCATCTTGAATTAGTTGATTAGCATACAATTCTGCTGCTTATGTTGTCATTAGCATGCCACAATGTTTACTGTGTTTGCACAGCTCTACACGCCATGTAGAGCTGCTTACTGAATACAAAATGGTGCTTTCCCATGTGCACATCACACCGCAATAGGAACATGGTTTTAGCAGACCTGAAGTCACATTTCTGCAGCCAAACTATGGAGGCATATGTGACACAATTCCAGAATTTCAGTCTTAGACCCTTGCACAGCAGCCTAAAATACTAGGAGTATCATGAAATCTGTCTCAAGCCACTCATACAGATCAATGACTTTTCTCTACCAAATTATGCAACTTCAGGGATGTGGTAATTATGGTCAAAAACACCTTACATTTTAAGTTCTATACAGTACATCACTAAAAATACCAAGAAAAGAACTTTTGTTAGTAATCATTGCCACTCCAAAGGTCATAGCACTTGTATCAGATACCTAACTATGCAATAAATCTCAGGTGGTTCAATAGCACCTGCTCAAATGAGCTTATCATTTTTGAAGCCTTAAACATCCCTTGAAATCAATACTCCATGGACAACCCAAACTATCGTTTGCAACTTCTCACAATTAATTACAAACTCAGCACATCATGACCCCATAAATGGATCATCTAACATACTAGAATAGACACTAACAAAATACTCACAGACTTTTCTACTTTCTAGAATATGTTTTAAAATTGTATATACTATTTTACTGAGGAAAAAAGTCATACACAAGTGATAAAGGGTCTTCTGTTGCAGTCAGTTTTTGATTACTTTCTACAACATTATGAAATAATTTATGTAACTTTGAACCAGCCATCACCGTATAGAAAAAGCAAGCCCCCTGTACCTCTACCAAAAACAATTCAGCTAAGAGGCTTAAACAAGAACAATACTATCACTTTAAACATATTCATCTTCTTTTACTAGATGTTCTAAGTTCCCAAACACCACTGTAGGATACAAGATAGAAAGGATTGCTATACAGAGATAAAAACACTTGCCAGCCTACCAAAGGAAAAATACAAAGACAAATCATGGATTACTTACAACATAATTATTAACTCAATTGTCCTTAAAAAGTACACAGAAACCAGAAACAAATGCAAAATTTGCAAAGCATAATATACCATCCTCCAAGATAAAAACCTGGTCAACCCTTCAGCTTTTGGAAAATCAATAATTAAATTACTGGGAAAAATATATTCTCTGAAGTCAACCCTTTGGGGCTTCCCTGACATCAACATAAATCCAACACTTCTGCAGACTACTTTTAATAAGTAACCAAGAAGTGCAACCAATATGTAACCAATCAAACCATATCAGTACCGTATAATAACAAACTATCCTACATTCCATTTTCAATCCATCAATACAAACGCATTAAAAAAATATTGAACAGAATAACATGGCAAGGATGTAGAACCATTAAGGTTTTACAATCAGCATTACAGAAAAAAAATAACATACTTACTGGCTTATCCATAAAGAATCATAATAAACAAAACCATGCAGGAAGGGTATTTCCCAGACTTATGGTAATACTCAAGGATAATGCTGCTGATCAATGAAGTAATTTCAAATAAAGTCAGATGTCTATAGGCCAATTGCCTTGTTAAGTCTACTGTCCAAAATACTTGGATGTATGTTCCATAACCAGCAAATGAAATTAAGGAATGGCAACAACATCACAACAATAGAACATGATTACTATGTGGGATATGTACCCAACCTGACCTATACTACTAAAACTTGAATTCCAAGTAAATACAAACTGTGAAAACAAGCCACCCACAACTCCACTATTCATGTACTTCAGCAAGCATTTAATGTGGTAGAACACCATATACTGCTTCAAAAGTTATAAGAAGTTGGCTGTGACAGCATAGCCTTGTCATGCATTATACCCTGTGTTAAATAACTTGGTCTGTAAGGTTGCAAGGCTCTGCTTCTACAAACTTCAACATCAACAATGGAGTTCTATAAGGAGCTATATTGTACTTATTGCAATTCATATAAATACCACAAGAGTAAACCAAACATTGTATGACAATGACTTGACACTCCTCCACAGTGTGGACAATGTAACAAAATGTAAACCTAACCTATAAGAATTTCTCTATACACTCCAAAACTGCCTCAGCCTCATCAAGGTAATACTCAGTGAGAAAAAAAACATAGGTAATAGGTATGGCACCTCAGTATCTGTATCTAATAATCAGGCAAAAAACTTTACACTAAAAAGGCACGCATCATTCAGCAATATACTGAAAGCGCAATATAACACTTGTACAAAAAAACTTGGAACTCTCTGCAGGCTAAGCACAAATGTACTGCCTTAAATAAATAAATAAACAAACAAATAAATAAAGGATGACTGAATCATTGTTATTAGCAAACTATTTTATAGGGCTGTGGCAGTGGGTAACCTAAGAAAAACACTTACAACAACATTGTTAAATTTGTTGTAAAGTAACCATCCCACCACCATCACTGCAAAATGTTAAATAAACTATACTGGATGACTTAGGAAAACAAAGTCAAATGCATAAAACTCTCTCTTACCCATAAGCTGCTACTTCAAACCCAGTGTTGCCCACATCTCATCTCCATGTTAGCCTGGTACAAAACAAAACACTTTTTAAGATAAAACTGTTAAAGAACACCAAACTTACAATAAAACAAAAAAATGACAAATGCAACCCTTCAGGAACCCTTTAATGTATAAAGATTTAGTGCTTTCATCAGTAGTAACTCTGACTTCATCAGAATAACATCATTAAATTCAGTCACATGTCCATAATTAGAAGCAACCTTTTCCAATTTTAAAGAAATACTGTATCCCCTTTTTTGTAAAACACAATGAACACATAATGTGCATTTATAGGTTAGAAATACTTTGCATCTTATATAAAAATCTCAATAAACCCATTCATAATAGTACTGTAGAATGTTTTTTTTTATAAAAAACAGTTCTGATTTCAGTTTCAGTACACTACTGATGGATATGGTTTCACTGAGGCCTGGGGTGGGGGGTGCCTGCACTGTACTTTATTTGCCATCTTAACTCTTTATATTCCAAGTACATGTCTGCGGGTCTCCCTCTTGGTCCCATATCCACTTTGTCAACCGCTGCAAATTTAAAAATATGTGAGGGGAATTTCTGAATGTGCCTTGCTAGTGCATTCTTGTCATCCCCTCTGGATATGTTTTACTGATGTTGGTATATTCTTTTCCTAAACATACCCTTTGTTTTTCTTATATATAAATTCAAACATTCCTGACAGAGCACTAAATAAACTATGCCAGAGCTGTAACAGTGGAGCTTGTGTTGTATTTTTACTAATTCCCAAGTTCCAGTTCTGACATCTGTTCCTTCTAAAATGTACCTGCATTGTGAATAATGCCCACACTTGTGCATTCCACCATCTGTTGCCCCTCTGTCAATTTTTCTGAAGTAAAGACTTAAAGCACATGTCCTTTTTATAAACAATGGTGGCTTCATTCCCTATTTTCTGAAATAGGTCAATGTCCACTATGAAAATGTTCCAATTGTGTCTAATAATGGCACTTACGTCATAAAAAACTGAGATTATAAAGTATAATAAAGGCTCTTTGAAACGTGTTGATATTGGAATCAAAACTGCATTTCCTAATCCACCCCTAGGTATGTTGCAAATACATCCTAAAAGTGGTGCAAAAATATCTTCTTTCCTTTTCGGTTTAAGCTCTCCTATTATTTGATCCAGTAAGGTATTGGAATATCCCCTCTTTTCCAGCATAGTCCTTAATACATCACATTTCTTAGAAAAGGTGACCTCACTGCTGACCATGCGTGCTAACCTCACGTATTATCCCTTTTGAAGATCTTCAAAGCAACACATACTAATCAGAAAAACGATAGCTTTGGCAACTGTGATACAGTCATGAATTTAGCTAACCTGTGGAATCAAGCATATATAATTAAACTCAACTGAAAATACAACACAAGAGGCTTTTTTAACAAACCAAACATTTTACTTCTGTTGTGACCTGATTTACCTATCAATCAGATCTTCATTTCCTGTCTTAGCCATTTATTCACAGCATGCCTAAAATGTAAGTTGTACAACCAAATGTACTTACTTCAGTAAGCACACTGAACACTTCTTTTTTGTAGGGTATGGAAACTGCAACTTCTGTTCACTTTCTAAATTGCATGTATTGTATTTTGGTTACTCTGAAAACAATTTTGTAAAATATTCCTGTGTATATATGCTATAAATAACTTTGGGTAACTATAACTCTATGCTGCATATATTCCAGAAAAGCTTTTTGGATGATTTCCCTCAGATCTCTTCTGACAATGTGCTACCCCTGGTCAGGGTTAATCTGATTTTGGAAATATAAACAAACTAAATAAATAATGCAGAAATAGACATAGCTAATCACCTAAAGAATGGGGGGGGGGGGGACTGCAGAACAGGTTAATCTACATGCTGTAATACAACTATCACCAATGACTACATAACTCCTTTTTAAAGTACAATAAACAATAGTCCCAAGTGACCATGCAATATTAGCAGTCAGAATGCTAAGTATACTAATTAACTGTCTTCTGATTAAGTATATGGTTATCTGCAGGTCTCCACATTCAAATCATCATATATATTAGATATTTAGGAACAGAGAAAGAAATCAGTATAGCTTGAAGCAATTATTGTAAACAAAATGTAATGAGGGAAAAGAGATAACTGAAGTCTGGAACAACAGTTTTGTGGCATGGGTCTGTGCTATAATAAACTAAATAGGACCAAAGTATATCACTTATTAAAAGAGAAGAACACTTACATAAGTGAAGTGGTAGATGTTTTTAAGATTATTTTCATAATACTAAGCTCTAGGTGTGTGTTAGTAAAATTAAGTTTCTATATAAGACCAGATTGTCAGGTTTCAAACCTTCTTTTGATGAACATATTCAGAGAAGCTTTTTGCAAAAAAATGGTGGTATTGCCAAATGCATCCAAGTTTCTATGTCATCTTTTTAAGCCACAAAAAGACACAAAGGTACTTAGGAGGATACAGCCAAACAATAGGCGTGCAGCTACAAAACAAAGTGTCTCAGTTTATTGTAGTGGCTGGTAAGAATTTTCCAAAATTCACATGCCTAGACTCTTCCTGCTGAACAATGTTATAAGTCATTGAAAGGCATACCATGCACTAATAATCCACACACCTTCCAGTTTTCATTCTATGGTTTCCAAAGGTGACTTTTAAAAATAGAGGTGACATTGTCCATAATGTGCTCTTGTAGCAAGGAATGGCACTATACCACGTCAGCATACACAAAAAAAAAAAAAAAAAAAAAAAACACTTACTCAAGGTGTTGTATGATGTTAAAACTTATTTGGGAAATAACGGGAATGGATGCTTACGTTCATAAATTAAAACCTTGTATTATAATGATTGAAAGGATCATTATTTTTTTTTTCTTTTTCCACACTAATTTCAATAGCAGACAGAATGACTTTGAAGGACCCCAGAACAATGAATGTACAAAGGTTTTCATGCAGTGTTTAAAATATACAACCACAAACCAGACCTGTATGATCAGACAACTTGACAGGATAACAGACTAAACTGGAACTTCAATAAATACCTATGTCACTTCAAAGGCAGTGGTACAATACCTTCTTAGTGATTATTTCCTTATCTATAAAACCTGAATCAATATATGTCCCATCCGAAAAGCAATCACTGTAAAACCAAGCTATCTATATAAAATAAATATTTAAGACATTCGCTCCAATCACTGACCACACATCGCTCTGGGTATCATCATGCACTATACTGATCCTGTTCTTCACTCCCATTGCTATATTAGGCAGAAAACTGCTCAAACAAAGTGACACTAATTCCATATCATGACGTGTAAATGGCTTCTGCCTTTTCAGGAGATGTTCCCTTCAAATAATTACCATCTTTTTTTTTTTTTTATCTGAATGACCACTGATTTCTCAGTATGTTTTATAAACATGGTTGCATCACCCTACCTGGTGATATCTCCATGATATCCATGTCAAAGACGTTGCATTCCCAAATGATCGTATCAAACCAGTCGAATAAGATATATGTTTTTATATCTCTGGCAACCATGACCAACACATTCAACAATCCTACCCCATGGAATTGATTCTATTCATCAACTTCTCATATATGGAAGTGAGCTTAACAGAGTTATATTTGCCTGACATTTCTTGGATTTACCACCTTACGTAACAACATCAATGGAATTGCTTAGTATATTAACCAGCATAGTTTTAATAAGGCCTTTTTTTCTGAATCCCACTAAGTTGGAAACAATAATTCTGTTTCACAGACAGCTGAGGTAATCTAGCTCATCTGTATGATGTTAGGCCACGTCTATTCTGGAGTAACATCATTAAACTATAGCAGTATGTTTAATCTACTAATATGGCCTTTTTATACAAATGAAAAATAAACTCAAAATACGACTGCAGAACTGTCTATCCTTACTATTGATCAGTATCTTAAGTACTTTAAAAAGTTTGTTTCAATGCTAATTTTTTAATTAGGTTTCTCTTGATTCTGTAACTCCTTAACTGACTATTTGAGCCTCTCTTCTTATTAGAAATGCCTAAAATGTGACTTAGTTTTAGCAGCTGCTTGTGTATACGACATAGAACCATCACTGCCACAGACAGAATCTTCCAAATTCCTAATGAATTTGGTCTAACTCTGTTTTTCTTGCCCTGCTCATTATGATCTACATCTTGATGAAACTGTGTTAATCCAATATACCCTTATCAATGGCTACAGCAGTAAAGTACCCAACCTCTGCGATTATAACTGATTCTTTAATGGCTGCATCAGCTGTTTGACTTCCCTGCTCTATTTACTGCTTTTATGATGTGTTCTGATCCTAACCACAAAAGCTTCTTGCAGCAATGTAGCTGCATTAGCTAATGAATAATCAACACGTAGATGTCCTCTGCCTCTCCACCACCAGTGGTTTAACCACTTCATTTCCATGCACTCAGATAAGCATTCTGAATACTGAATATATGCGTGTGTGTGTGTGTGTGTGTGTGTGTGTGTGTGTGTGTGTGTGTGTGTGTGTGTGTGTGCTTGTAAATTTCACAATCTCGAACAAGAAATGTAGAAACCCATTTAAGTGAAAGTGCACTACATCAAAAGTGCACTTTCGCAAACGCTGATTCAAAACAAACTACTTTAAACACTATTTTGCAGGGGAAGCAAGCCCCCCTGCACCCCCTTGTGGGGGGCTGTGCCCCCCACACACCCCTTACTTAAATATACTAACTCAAAAATCCCACTACAGTGGGGAAAAGGATATATTTCCTTATCCCCAATGTAATGTGCTTCGATTAAATGGCTTTTGCGAAAGTGCACTGTCGATGTAGTGCACTTTCATTTAAATGGGTTCGATATTCTGTTTGTCGAATATATATATATATATATATATATATATATATATATATATATATATATATATATATATGCATAAAACCATCTGTAATAGTTTTGACTTGTTTTCCTCCTGCTTCCTAATTATGGACTCTGGCTGTGTCACCTCTGTAGGAATTTGACTCACTGGGGTGATGATCATGCTTACTTATGAAATGTTATCTAAAACGAAAGTTGAGAAGTTAATACTAGGTATACATTCTGCTTTCTCTAATTTGACTTTAGAATATAACATTCAGAATGACCTGCTTGAGTTTTTTTTACTGTTAAACACCCTACTATTCCAACAATGTATGGCCTCCCAAGATTTGTAAGTCTTTAAATAACCACCTATGAGGCCTATTGTATCAGGTAGAGGGTGGGCTACTGAGTCCCTATCAGTATATGTTGAAAAACAACTTTGATCTATGTTAGATAAGGGTCACTCAGTTTTAAGGGACACCAAGCATTTTTTGACATCACTGTATGAACGGTCTGGGTCTAATAGAAGTGATGTTTGTTACTGGTTACAATAGATGTGACCTCACTGTTTATGGTGATACCTAATGATGTGGATATTGAGTTTGTTACACTGTTTCTGTCTAAGTTTTCTGATTATACAGCAACACACATTCACTTGACAGGCGTTTTATTAGAGATCATTCTGAATAATAACATTTTCACATTTAATGATATACAGAAAGTAGGTGTAGCCATCGGTACATCATGTGCCAATAGTTATGCAAACTTGGTTCTTGGATACTGGGAGATGCTTTATGTCTTAGACAATGCAAATTTATTTCAACAATATATTTCTTTCTATGGTAGGTTTGTGTATGATGCCTTTTTCACTTGGACAGGCCCCACTCCCCTGTTATATGACTTTGTTGAATATTTACAACAGTCAACACATTTTTTTAAGATTTATTTTTAAGTTTTCAGCTGAGACTATAGACTTTTTGGTTGTGAAAAATTACTAAAAACAACATACCTTAGAAACAGGAGTTTATAAGAAACCCTGCAGAAGATGTAGCACAATTCATAGACAAAGTATGCACCCCAAACACATTTCTAGGAATATTGTGAAGGGCAGTTTCTTAGGTATGCTAGATCAAATACTAATGATCAGATAATGTTATCTGCTTTCAGTGAACTTTCTAATAGTTTGCTTAGTAGAGGCTATTCTCAGTATGGGACAGACAAAGCAAAAAATTATGTTATGTCACATAGAAAAGATTATGCTAGACCTTTTTTCTCATCTCAGGATGATAATAACAAATGAACAGCATTGGTCCCACAGAGTAATACATTACGAATGAATGTAACTTATTCTAATGATGTCAGTTCTATATGCAATATTATTAAAAGGCACTGGCATGTCTTAACCTGTGATGACAGAAATAAATCTATTCTCGGAGACTACCCTAGGTTTTGTTTTAAGAACAACACCTCCCTTAAGAAAATGTTATGCTATAAACCTTTTGCTAGGAAACAACCTTTAGCAAATAGAAAAGCCACATACCCTGCCAGAGACTGTAATATGTGTCAGTATTTGTTAGCAACTGAAGTTTATGAACATCTCATGACTTCTTCTTTCGGTTTTTCCCGGTTAGGAGTCGCCATAGCGGAACTCCGGTTCGCTAATGATTGGCAGTTGATTTTTATGGTGCCGTGGTGCCAGCTCGACGCCCAACCTTCAATGAAGGCACGCTCATTCATGCATGTCTTTCGAACGCCACTCAACTGCGGGGAGGACATGCAGACTCCACACAGAAGGCACTCCAGCTGAGAATCAAATGGGAGAACCTCTTGCTGTGAGGCGACAATGCTACCGCTGCACCACCGCTGCTTCATGAACATCCCACGACTAAGCATGTGTATAAGCTTGATTTTTTTTTTTTTTTTGTGAATTGCAAGAGCTGTGACTTTTTTATATCTTGCGACCTGCACTGTATGCAATCATTTTATATTGGTAAGACAAACAAAATGCTTAAAGACTGCATTCTGGAGCATATTTATGGTATCTCCAGGAAAGACAAAAAGAAGGCTTTATGTAAACATGTTTTAAGTGCTGGGACTACACATGTTTAAATTTCTTGTATTACAGATATTGAATAAGAACATTAAGAGAGGTAATATTAGTAATAAGACTGAATGCTTAGAAACTAAATGGATCCTACAAATGCAAAGTGATAAGGAAAAGGTTTGAATGAGTATGTTCCCTTAAGACCTCTGCTCAGGTCACATGATCTGAACAGATAACTTCAGAATCTTTGTATCTTTAAATAGTCTAAAGCACTGTGTTAATTAGATCTGATGAAGCTCCAGAACTGGAGTGAAAGTGCTTATCTATTTTACCTGGTACTTTATTTTGCTGTTTTTATTTGTTTTACTCTTTTTCATTAAGAGTGCTAAATTCATCTGTATTTACAGTGTCTGACTGGCTACTCTTGCGCTGAAAGTTTTTATTCATTTGTGGAGTCACTCTTCATCCATTTGGCTTGGTTTTCTTCACTAGTTCCCTACCATGCCTGACGTCTATCATTGACTACTTGCAATAATGTATGCAGTTACTATGCCTCATGGTATCAATAGCCATTTGCAAACAACTGGCTAAATTAGGTTTAATAAAGCTTCATCTTTAGCACAACCTTGAATCTCATCCTCTGTTTCAACACAAAATGAGCGTTCATCTGTTCAGTGTCTGTAATTGATTTTATCAAACATATCATGTAGCCTGTATTTATTTGTCCTTAAATATTAACCACACCACCCATTTTGCTCACTATATATATTGGACAGTGAGCATGTTTTCACTATATTCAAAAATTCTGCTAGGGTATGAGAAATATGTAAAATTACATATCTCAGTGTACCAATAGGTTCACTAATTTATGCAGTTCATGATACACAATGCAACAGCTTTAAATATATTGGTATGTCTTAAACCACATAAACATGCTTGACAGAATATTAAACTATGAGTCACAATGTGTTCCCAGGATCACTGTTTTGTAAAGCATCATCACTATGTGTACACAGGGAAAGGGTTTTAAATGCGCTGGTAATCCAAAGGAAAGAGCTTTAAGTTAGTTAGTTAGCAGGATACATACTTAGGCACTGACATTGATCCATGCTTAAAATCTTAATTAATACTGCATGGATAGTTAGTTTGTAGGATACCCGTTGAGGCATTGACATTGATCAGTACTTAAAATCTTAATTAATGCTGTATGGATAGTTAGTTAGTTAGTTAGTTAGTTAGTTAGTTAGTTAGTTAGTTAGTTAGTTAGTTAGTTAGTTAGTTAGCAGGATACCCACTGAGTCACTGACATTGACTAGTGCTTAAAATCTTAATTAATGCTACATGGATAGTTAGTTAGTTAGTTAGTTAGTTAGTTAGTTAGTTAGTTAGTTAGTTAGTTAGTTAGTTTTAGTTAGTTAGCTTGTTTGTAGGATATTCACTGAGCCACCGACATTGACTAGTGTTTAAAATCATAATTAATGCTGTATGGATAGTTGTTAGTTTATAGGATACCAGTTAGGCCACTGATATTGATTAATTACTTCTGTATAGAAGACGGTTGGGGTATTATAAAATTATTGAGGAAGACAGATCCAAGCATAATATTTATCTTCCTATGATAAAAGCAAATGTATCTGACAATTAGTGCAGAGGATTAATTCTCTGAGCTGTTAGTGAGCTACGTCCTGTAGTCAAGGGCAAAGGGTTTGATTTCTTCTACCCCCTTTTGCCTTCTGTTTGACTCTGAGCAAATCACTTAACTAGACATTGCTCCTGGTTGCCTGAAAAGGGACATTAATATCCCTTTGGCTTACCTGTTAACAAAATGAATAATAAAGTGTATTTTTTCTCAAACACCTTTATTAAATTATCACCTGTAACATAGGCAAATGTACATTCATATAAAAGTAATCAAACTATATTAACATAAACATTATACTTCACATATATTGCTATATATCATACAACCTAAGCAATATTACATAAATGATTCAATGTCTGCCTTTTTTAAACAAGAAACATATTTATTAAACCATCACTTACTACATAGGAAATCATACATTTATATAAATGAAAGCAAACTACTCTAACACAATCCTAGTTGCAAGCATGTTACATCACAAACCATACTGACACACTCCCAGTTGCTAACATTATGCATAATTTATAATCTAACCCAATATTTCTCACTCAAACATTACATAGCTCATTTAAGTCCTGCCAACTTTTAGACTTCATTCCTCCTTTGTATGTATTGTTCCCACAATTCCCATTTTTCCTATGTAGTTTGCTCCTACCCTTTTCTAAAGATCTTAATTCCAGTTCTTTTATCTCTGTTACTATATTTGTTGTTTCCAGTATAGTTGGCTTATGTTTTGATTTCCATTTTCTAGTAATTGCTTTTTTGGCAGGCCCCATTATTAGACACAGCAAGGCCTAGCCATGTCTAGGCAATCCCGATTCTGTATCATAGCTCAGAAAAATCATCTCCCTCATCAAACTAATCTGCCCACCCAGCATCTCTGACAGTGCATCTTACAAGGAATCCTTAAAGTCTGCCAACTCACTGCACTCCCAAAAAATATGTTCCCAATTATCTCTTTCTTCCCCTTCACACCTCCAACACTTACTGCCTGCTTGAGGAAAATTTCTCTGGAGTTTTCTTGAGGTATAAAAATATCTATGTAAACATTTCCAAGCAAAAATCCTAAATCTTCTAGATTTTGTTGCATAATTGGGAGAAATACACATATCCTCCCATTGTTTCTTTGTGAATTGCTTACCCAATCCCTCTTTCCAATCCTTTCTAACCTCCTCTGATTGATTCTTATAGTTATCATTTAATATTTTACATGGTCTACTAATTATTCTTTTTTTAATGGCAACTTCTGTTCAAATGTCTTGAGATCTTCATGCAATCTTTGGAACTCAAAGACCACATATAGAATTATAAAGATGTTATGTTCTGGAGAAATTCAGTTCAAACTTGTAGCCAGACTTTCTAGAACTGGCCAAATATTAGGAATGCATATATTCAAATGGGTCTACCTGACAACACCGAAAGCTCAAAAGGCCAACAACGAGATCACCGACACCATAAAAACAAAAGTGCAAAAACACGAATGTTCACATGCCCGACAAAGCACAATCCCGACAGTTAACAAAACAAAACAAATTATTTGTTCCAAAAAACACACACACGACATAAGCACACCAAAAACCTGATAAACCTACACTAAACCTTACATACACAACTATCTATGCACTAACCTTAACCCAAACCCTAACCCTAAGGTCCGTCACTATCGCACACTTACCTTACCCGCACCCTAACCCTAAAGTCCGTCACTATTGCACACTTACCTTACCCGCACCCTAACCCTAAAGTCTGTTAATATCGCACACTTACCTTACCTGCACCCTAACTCTAAAGTCCATTACTATCGCACACTGACCTTACCCTTACCCTAACCCTAAAGTCCGTCACTATCATGCACTTACCTTACCTGTACCCTAAACCTAAAGTCCGTCACTATCGCACACTTACACAGTCGCACTCGTTTTGCATGTCAGTGTTTTCGGCGTCGGGATTTCAAATAGTCGGGTATTTACGTTGTCAGTTTTCCGGTGTCAGTCATCTCGTTGTCATTGTTTTGGCTTGTTGATCTTCTCAGGTAGACCCATTCAAATATATACAAGCATCACGACTCATCAGGCGTCCTGAGTAGTGAAACCTGCAAAATCATTGTTGATTCTTTGATAATGTCTTTTTGAATTAAATTTGCATCCATTTCTTGTAAAGGTTCTAATACTTGTAACAAATGGAATACTGCTTGTAAGGAGTGTGTAACCTCAACATTCAGTGACATTCATTTGAGGATCATTTTAACTCATGCCCTCTTGTTTAGAAGCTCTGCATTCCAAAGACCAGTGTTGTGTCTGTCCACAACTGAAACATCACTCCATTTCTTTTGGGACAATTTTTTACTCTTATTTGCTCTTCAACTGCTTAGGCACACCACTCTGCATTCTGCATCTTTATACTTAACTTCTACCTTTCATTCTGCATAATTAGCTCATGCCAGAACTTTTTAAAATATATCTCCACTGTGATCACCATATCTAAATCAATTTTATGCCCCAGCTGAGAATGGAGGCAGGTTCACTTTTAGAGTAATTTGCTGAAGCACTAAATGCTTGGTAAGCTTCATTATCCAGCAGATCCCATTGTTATTTCTCTGTTTTCTCTTCTACTCCTAGAATGATAGCAGACATCTCCATTGGGCTAATTTATGTACCGTATCTTTGTTTTGCATTAACATTTTATCTTTAAGGCTATTGATTTAATGTTGTCCAAATGCCACTTACTTGAAGCATGAGCCTCATCTACCCTATCTAAATATCTCTCTGATACTTACATGGACAGTATATACCCCAGAAATGGTCTACACAATTTTTCAAATTATTCATATTTCCTAAAAAAAAAACATCTTCCTAACACGGCTTCAAATCGAGTACATCTCACAACATGGAGTGGATGCCAAAGGATGAAAGTGACCTTAAACCTGCAACTTATGATATCTCATATTTAGCCTAGTAAAAAGTTTCCCTAATCTTGTCTGAAATTAGTGACACAGATGTTCCCTAGTCCTATGGTTTATATTCATACTACTGGTTCTCCGAGCTTAATGTCTTTATTTTCAGTACTATTGCCACCCATATCACTATTCTGATCTTTCTCTACCCAGTCTCATTGTGTCTTTGGGATGGACACAATCCCAAATGTTAACTCTCATATTTCCATGCCTGTTTAGCTGTATCATTCCAATCAACACAGGCTGGATCCTCATTAACACTAAATTCCATTCATCTAATGCAGTGAATCCAACTCCATCATTTGGGCATTTATGGTGTAAATTCTACATCTTATTTTAGGTTTTATTTCATACTCCACACCTAACGATGCAAATGCATATCAAAATGAGAATTCATTCACTGTTTTTCCCATTCTCTTGATCATTCCACCTATGTCTTTGTCCATCAGGGTCTAGCACAATATCCACCCAGACTTTTCGATTTCACCTTGCATTTTATCATACCTCTCTGCAAGGTGCTGAATAATTACCACTTCTTCCTTCATCTTTCTACTTCTCTAAAAATTTCTTTGACATTTCATATTATTGCCTGTGTGCAAACAGTGGCCTTACTAAGAATGTATGCTCTTCCTTAAAGTGCCAACTATCCTCACCCAGGCTGCCCCTGAACTGAATCACTTTACAAAAAACTTCCACTCTGAACTCTGGACTCACTCTTGACAAAGCATTCTATCAGTGTCCTGAATCTATATATATATATATATATATATATATATATATATATATATATATATATACCTGATCCCTAACACATAGATTTACTTGCCTTGGGCTATCATACTATAGGCCACTCTTCCTTCTCACGCTATTGTAAGATGTGCCAAAATGGATACAATTTTAGAGAGAGATGTTACCTACAAAGTCCCCTTTCAGAAGTAATAAACTGTACTTACAGGACAAAAATATCAATAGACAAACTGTTTGCTTTTGCAGCAAAAAGGTAGTCTGTTCTAAAAAGTAATCTTACCCTATCATCATATGATGCCATGATATGATCAGTTTAACCAATTCATACTTCATTATTATTTGTGATAAGTCCACCCAAGATAAGATCAGAGTTAAAGAACTGTCTTTTATATTACCTTTGTATTAAGCAGTGGATGTTTTGTAGAATAAAATATACAATATAAAATATACACCAGCCTACTGACATAGAGGGATAAAGCCCTGAGTATGACCCAGGAGATCCTGACTTGACTAGCAACTCAGGTAACTGAATGCACTGGTAGGGATGATGGACCATGCTTATCTTGCTAGGAAAGGAGGTGATTTCCCAGCCAGCTATGCCTGCCACTCTGGGGTCATGGGTCAAAGATCTCTCAAGCACTGAAAGCAGGTGCCAGTCTGGGAAGGATGCACATTGGAGTTGCTGAGTCCAGTGATGGCAGCTCCTGTCCTCACATATGAAAGAGCATGCATGTATGGACATCAAGGAAGCATTAGGCAATCCTTGCAGTAAAGCATGTATGCAAGTTACCATCAAAGGGAGAGACTAGAGCTGTAGCTGAATGTTTTCTATTGCCAGGATGCCGACAACAGCACAAGTGCCCCCTAATGTTTGCCCAGATGACAACCCCCCCTTCATCACCCTGATGGAACTGAAGGAAGCTCCTCACTTCCATGGAATGACTGGATCACTCATGGGGGGGGGGGGGTTGATAGTCAACCGGCATAGGAGAGAAAAAGATATAGAAAAAGAAAAAAAATCCACATATACTCAGCTAAGACACTAAAACATAAGCATTTATAGGCAATGTCTTATAACAGAATAATGATACATTTCAAGAAAATAATGAAAAAGAAGTAAAAATACAGTTTTCAGATTAAGAAAAACATAACCACTGAACAAACTTTGCAGCATCAGCCTACTTTTGCAATTTCCCAAGCAGAAATACATTTTTACTAACTTTCTGAAACTGTTTTAACACTGACCAACAGGAATCAAAAATTTCACCCCAGCTGAAACATTTTATTCTGAGCAGCTGCATCTTTGTGTTGAATGATTGTAGAAGATCATGAGAAGCTAGACCATTTCCACTTGTTTACATCATACAAAGTGGAAAATACAGAATCAGCTGCTTTAAAAACAAAACTTAAAAACAAACTTCAAAGAAAAACCGAGGATGTTGGCAAACTCAGTACTCAAAGACAAATAATTAAAACCAACCTGTAAACTGAAAGTAACACAGTCAAAATTAAGCATATCAAACTTTAATTTGCTTTTCATCTTAGGTACTTCATCAGAAAACATTTTAGTCACAAAAGATTCACATATTTAAACTCCTTACAGCCAATAAAAAAGTATCATCAATTAAACAATTAAATATTTAAAAAACATAGAAAAAATTATTTAAAAAGGACATTATAAAATGGAAATGCATGTATACATACATAAGTAATATGGACATATATAGACTAAACAGTTTACCATATGAAATGTTTTTAAACATTAACTTTTAACCTTCTGTCTTTTAAATAGCATTTTATGTTCACAGTCACACTTAATCCTGGAAATTCATTATCCATAGTGAACAGTTGCCATTTAGTTTCCATTTCCAAAGGTATTTTTTAATCTCCCACTCATAAATCTTCTGGTACTTGTTCCAATACATAAAAATTATTCTTTTTGTAATTTTCACAAACTAGGGTGTGTTTATACAATGCATTATTTAAATCTTTAGATTTTATGGCATATAAAAGTTCTCTTATCCTTTTATTTAGAGACTTACAAGTCATACCTACATAGAAAGCATTCCATCCAGATCATGTAGAAATACAACTACCCCTAAAATTAGAAATTACAGTCTTCCGTTAAAAATCAGGTAAAGCAAATAATGTCCACAATATGTAAAAAATGCTACTTTTAATCAAAAAATAAATCAAATACTCACAAAAATAAGTGCTTTCATCCCTGTTTATTCAGAAACTTCATCAGACAAATGCAGGCACTCATTACATCCATTAAAAAGAAAACTAGAAACTTCACACTCCCTGGCTCAACCAATCAAGTATCAGAATCAATTTTCATTCATAAAAAAGCCAGTCAAGTTAAAGGCATCACCTCAAATAAAAACATACACTCCCATTATAACACTTATAAGCAACATAAATTTATGTATATGTAAAATAAATAATATATATGATATATAATTCTATATGTAAACAAAAATATATACTCAACAAATATAAATAAGAATATATAAAAGTATACTTATATGTATATAAAAAGAATATGTATATATGCATAAAAAAATTTCTATATAAATACAGGAAAATAAACATCCACTATTTGCTTCTTTGGACATTACGCAACCTGGACCAGGGATGAATCCGGGTCAGATTTTGTTTAATACTGGTGTTAATGAGGATTTTCATGCTTTGAACAAGTGGCTGGCTTCTACTTTGAACTTCTCTATGGATGTATGAGTAAGTGATATCAATTATACTGATAAGTTAGCCAAACTTGACCAGTTGATTTTAAAAATAAAGAAGATGCAACTGGGCAATGTGTATTTTAGGGAATGCCTCAAACTTAAAATTGTACCAAAAGGCCTTCAGATATGGTGATTCCGTACAGGGTTGCTTCCTAATTCTGTTTTCCATAAAGAGCAATTGCAAATGCTTGACTGGCATGGATTTAAATATATGGAGCTGGTTATTAAGCATAATGAAAAACTGATTTATTCTTTAAGAAGGGAGGTGACACAATTGGATACTGCTATTGTGAATGACCCATTGCATGGGGCTAATAAAATTAATTATTTATTTATTTTCATTTGTTTAATGGGATGGTCCAGCTGGGCCAGAAGTGCCCATTTTCAGGGGAGTCCCGGGGAGAAAAGCTCCATATATAAGACATTTCACATACAATACAGAATTACATTAATAAAGACATTTAGTACATATTATTGGCAACTTATACAAATGGGGCCGGATTCACGAAGGCTTGCACGGAGTCTAAGAGTAGTGTAAGACTCCATGCAGCCTTCACGATCCAGGAACAGCCCAAAGTCCATGTAAGAGACAAGCTAAAATGGTTCTTACACGGAGTGGGCGTGGAAAAGCCAATCACCTCACTTGCAGCTGAATAGCATGCAAATGAGGATGATTAGCGATCCAGGAAGCCCAGAACAGCCCGTGTAAGAGCTGTTTTAGCTGCAGAAATGTACTCAGTTGACAACTGAGTATGTTTCTGCAAAAACTGCAATGGAGCCATGTCAGCTCCAAATAAGGGGTGCATATGTGTCAGGCAGCATGCCAATGGCCAAATATGTGGCCATTGGCAAAGTAACCTGATGCAAATATATTAAAAATATATATTTTTTTTCGGCGATGTTTAAACCCAGGGCAGCCCCGCGCAAATGGGCTGCGCTGTATAGAACATAAAAACGAAGGTTTTCAACCTACAAATGTAGGTTTTATGCAATACATGGAATGTCAATGCAGGGACCAGCAGACCAAAACCAACATGGCCACCGTGTAGTGGTTGCTAAGGGGGGAAGCTGAGTCTAAGACATGTAACTAAGCATCAGTAGGCAATCTGATGCAAATGAGTGTGAGGATACTGAATTCCACTGTCACATAGCAAATGAGCACAGTCTGAGTAGTGTAAGAGTTACAGAAGGGGGAGGAACAGAGTAGGAGATAGGTGACATCACAGGGGGGAATGGTGGAAAGAAATGCAGTTCATTGGAGGTCAGAGTTACATGACAGATGTCAGACAGATATCATGGAAAGAGGTGTGCCACTAACTAAGCATGAGAAAGTCAAGAAGTGGAAGGTGTACACTGTTGCCTACACCAAAGTTTCTTTCTGGATGTGTATGCACACGTGTGCACGCCATGAAGCGCGAGTAAGGCAGTGTGCGTGCGTGTAAGGCAGACTGAGCATGTGGGAGCGTGTTGGGAGATGTTTAACACTGTTTGTGCGGGCGTGCACGTGTTTTAATCTGAATAAGCAGATTATGAACCGTGTAAGTATGTGTGCGCACGTGTAAGCCACTGTGAGCGTGTTTCTGCTGGTTTACACACGGCTCCACCCTGAGGAAACAGAAAGGAAAAAGGAAGCAACAGATTTAGTAGGAAGCTAGCAGGGAATACTGCTGGAGCTAGAAGGTGAAAACAATTAGATGCAGGCAATTACACAGGCAGAATAGTAGCCCAGCCCAGCACTTAAAACTCTGCAAACAGCAGTGCAGGATGTTTCTCTCAAGAGACACTGCAAGACAGGAGTTAAGTTATCAGAGGTGAAAACTGAAAAAGCTGAACTCAGAGCAGAAATGTTAGGGGCTGCCATAGCTGTAATAATGAGACATAGGCGACTTGCTGAGGGTGGTGACAATGCAGATGGTGCCAGACAACCCAGAGTGAGGAGACAGAGAAGAGTGTACAGGCCCAGGGTTACCTACCACGGGTTACATGAGCTGGAGATAGTAGAGTGCTATAGAGTGGACAGAGACCTCCGGCAGAAAATAGTGGAGGTGTGCAGGCCACGCCTCACACACAGAACCAACAGAGGGGAACCCATCCCAGTGGAAACCAAGGTATGTGTTGGCCTAAGAATACTAGCAACAGGTACCTTCCAGAGACCAACTGGTGATATGATGGGGATATCACAGGCATCAGCCTCCAGGGTACTGCACCAGTTCCTGGATGCCATGTCAGCACATGTCGGTGATCATGTATAATTCCCCAATGCCCATGAGGTATTGGCCAGCAATATGCGTCTCTTCCAGCAAATAGCGGAATACCCTGGGGTAGTGGGTGCATTAGACTGCACGCACATATGCATCAAAGCACCAGCCGGTGAGTGGGGTAGGGCATACATCAACCACAAGGGCTTCCCCTCCATCAACTTCCAGGTCGTGTGTGATGCCCAGGGCATAATAATGAATGTGTGTGCTAGCTGTCCTGGGAGCTACCATGATTCCCACATCTGGCATTTGATGCAGCTGTACCAGACATTTGCCAATGGGGACATCCCGCATGGACACCTAGTGGGGGATGCAGGTTATGCACTGGAGCCGTGGCTGATGACACCCATCAGAAACGCACACACACCTGAACAAGAACGCCATAATGAGGCACATGCACAAACATGTAATGTAATAGAGCATGTGTTTGGGCTGCTCAAGTCACGGTTCCGGTGTCTGGACACATCTGGTGGAGCCTTGCAGTACACACCAACTACATGTACCCAAATTGTCATGGTATGTGCTATGCTACATAATATGATCTTGCGAAAACAGCTGCAGCAGGACCAGCATAGGGCCGGGCCAAACAGACCCCACCATTGCCAAGGCCATCACAGGCAGAGCGTGACTCGGAGGAGGAACAACCTGAGCCTGCCCCAGTAGGCAGAAGGAGGCGTGCCCAGTATGCCCTGGCCTTGGCAAAGAGGCAACGCATAGCACATACACTGGCTCAGTAGGAACCCTGGGAATGATACCCCTCTCTGGCTCACTCATATAGTAACAGGGATGCCTAACATGACACAACCTGCTCTCAAACATGTACAGGGAAGTGTAATATGTGCATCCGACAGAGGCAGCCCTGCAGCACCACCTGAGGCATGAATGCTATGTGTTAAGTAATGTAACACCATGTACTATATGCACACCTGAGGACCCTGACTAACATCCTACCCTCACCAAGCATCATGCCACAACATGACAATGAGATGATCAAGTGCAATAATTGACGGAAGCATCGCAGTTAGTCAAAGGGGATCCAATGTGTGCCAGTCTGGGATGACATGCTGAGCATGACATGATGCACCACCTGCTAGGACTGGCGTGCACCTATCAGTGCAGGCTGTATGGATACTGGCAAAGGCTGTTGTTACCCACAGTGTGCCCTGAATAGGTAAGGCTGAAAACACAAACCTATCTACATAGGTATCAGAAGGGATAAGAATAAGATAAGGGATAAGTCGAAACAGCAAGATGCATGCAGTCTAAACTCACCCAGTATGGAGAATGGTGATATCTGCGCTGTAACAGAAAACTGAGCCAAGGCTCACAACAGCACCCTAACACTACCAGGTTATACCTCATACTGTGCTGTACAGCCTCAAAACATGGAACAAGCTACAAAAGGAGGATGACTAGCAAGAATTGTCAAGGATAACCACACCTCCATGTTGGTACCACAACAAAAAGCAGCATGGGCTAGCCATGGTCAAGTAACAGTGGCTAAAACTGCCCACCAGTTTATAGCCTGCTACAGACTACTGTCCCAACACCAGGAACTGCACCTGGCCTATGCTGGAATACATGAATATATCAAGTCCTCCAAACCACATTATGTTGGGTGACTGAAAATACCCAGACATAGACTGGAAGCATTATACTAGCTCCAACAGTGTAGGACAAAAGTTCATAGAATCCATAAACCAAAAGGCCCAAGAACAACGTACCACTCCCACAAGAGGGGTAAGCATACTGGATGTGATAATCAGCAACATGGGTACTGGATGGCAAGATGAGAAGTGTATTGCTCACTGGTAAAACCAGACCATAGAGTAATCACACTGGATATACAAATCCTGACCACAGTCCCTGGCCAGAAAACCACAGTGGAAAACATGTGTTAAGCAATATTTGCACTCCTCCAAACTGATGTGGAATCCATTAAAGGTCCTGTGCAGGTGCAAAATATGGGCCACACCTCAGAACCTGTAATACAGCCATTCCATGAACACTGCCAGGAATGCTTGGATTATGCAATCCTAAATTAAAACAAGACACAATGCCATACACGAGGAATCTGGCATGGTGGACACCAGCCATAACCAAACCATGCAAGAAAATGAGGAAGCTACTACATGATAGAGCAAACATAAACAATGAAGTAATCACTGATCAGTAGTATGGCAATAAAATCTGTCCACACATACAATCCACTAAGGCCAGCCACAACAAGTTGAATCTGTGAATCCTGAGGCAATGTTACACCTGCCCCAAGTACACAGACAACCCCCAACTCCACCCAAGAAATACAAATATATGTGAGAGATGCAACCATCTATCCAAACCGGAGGCTGAGCTCCCTCAACTCAGTACTCCCAAAACTAGTCAGGAGGAGAAGGTAACCACACACCACAAACACAGTCCCACATAGACCTATCACAACTGCAAACCAAACACATAAACACAGAAAAACATTCCCGGAGGCACAAATTACAAACACAGCACACCAACAGAGGCCTCTAAAGCAGACACCCAATCAACCAACCTCCAAACATAGCACATGCAACACATAGTACACAAAGCTGGTGTGCCAAACAGTCACAGGCCAGAAGGAGAAACAACATGCCTGATACAGTTGTAATAGGTGACTCCATAGTCAGACACACTGCTGTCCCGCACACCAGACTGAACAAGGGAAAGGGTACAGTAAGCTGCCTGTAGGCTGCCACAATACGCCACATAACAGAAGTATGCAGGTCACTCCAAAGCAAGTAGAAATATGATGCAGTCATAGTCCAAGCTGGTGTGAATGACCTGAGATGTACCTCCCTAGACTACATGAAAAGAGACATAGATGAGTTCTCTGATTATGTAGTCCAGGCCGGTATGACACACCATTTGCAGCATCCTACCCTTACCAAGAATAATGCCACAGTACAAACACGGAATGATCAGTCATAGCAAGTGGCACACTTACTGGTGTCATTCCAAGGGGATCCAATGTCTGTCTGCTTGGGATGTCATGCTTGACAAGCCACGCAGCTGTTCTTGGGATGGCTTGCACCTGTTACCCCTGGGTGTCTGAATATTGGATAAGGCCTTTGCCACCTCCATAGAGCCTTTTGTAGGCAAGGCTGAAAAGACTGACCCACCACCCTAGAAAACATAAGTGGAAAGAAACATAAGGGTAATGCTGACCAATGCCAGATGTGTAAACCCCAATATGCATGCTCCCAAGGCCATCCCCAGTATGGAGAACATCGATGTCTGTGCAGTGACAGAAACCTGCTGCAAGCCTCCTGACAGCACACCAGCACTACCAGGTTATACCACGATCATGTGTCATGGCCCCAAAACCTGGAACAAAACATAAAAGGAGGGTGAGTATCCATATTCAGCACAGACACCCATACGCCCAGGTAACTGACAATGCACAAGGCATTGGAGTCCACCCATGTGCAACTAACTGCAGGCAAGACTGCTGTACAGTCTGTAGCATGCTACAGACCACACTCTCACACACAGGAACCCCACCCAGCCATCCTGAAGACACTGGACAGTATGAATGTCCCACCAAATACCAAACAAGGTACCACAAATTACCACATAGGTGGTAAACCATTATGTATGGAAGGAGTAACCAGGGACCTAGGGACACAAGTGGATAGTAACCTGTTATGTGACACCCACATTGCCAATGTGGCTAGGAAGACTGTCTACATTTGACACCGTATCAGGAAAGAATTCACATCTACGTCAACAGAGGTCATTGTGCCCCTATACTGTTCTCTAATCACACCCATAATCTAGTACAATGCCTCATATGGGATGTACCTTACCTGACACCTGCAGCAGTTAGAAAGACCTCAAAGGTACCTCACCAAGAGGATAAAGGGTCTCAAATATATGTCATATGCTGCCTGGCTGTAGACACCCCAGCTGAATGCAGTCACATACTGCCTACACAGAGGCATTGCATGCCTGTTGTAGAAGGCCATGCCCAACACAGGAGTAATGGACATGCTCCACCCCAGAAAACTCAAATCTATCGGAGCTGTGAGAGTGAGAGATGTCAACCTCAACAAATAATGAAATAGGATGTGCTTGATGGACAGATACATAATCCAGAGGCTCCCCACACCCTGGACCAGAATCCCACTCTATGTTAGGCAGAGCCCCTCACTGACACTCTTCAACAGGAATCAACTGCCAGGTCGTGTGTGATGCCCAGGGCATAATAATGAATGTGTGTGCTGGCTGTCCTGGGAGCTACCATGATTCCCACATCTGGCATTTGACGCAGCTGTACCAGACATTTGCCAATGGGGACATCCCGCATGGACACCTAGTGGGGGATGCAGGTTATGCACTGGAGCCGTGGCTGATGACACCCATCAGAAACGCACACACACCTGAACAGGAACGCCATAATGAGGCACACGCACAAACACGTAATGTAATAGAGTGAGTGTTTGGGCTGCTCAAGTCACGGTTCCGGTGTCTGGACACATCTGGTGGAGCCTTGCAGTACACACCAACTACATGTACCCAAATTGTCATGGTATGTGCTATGCTACATAATATGATCTTGCGAAAACAGCTGCAGCAGGACCAGCATAGGGCCGGGCCAAACAGCCCCCCCACCATTGCTAAGGCCATCACAGGCAGAGCGTGACTCGGAGGAGGAACAACCTGAGCCTGCCCCAGTATGCAGAAGGAGGCGTGCCCAGTATGCCCTGGCCTTGGCAAACAGGCAACGCATAGCACATACACTGGCTCAGTAGGAACCATGGGAATGATACCCCTCTCTGGCTCACTCATATAGTAACAGGGATGCCTAACATGACACAACCTGCTCTCAAACATGTACAGGGAAGTGTAATATGCGCATCTGACAGAGGCAGCCCTGCAGCACCACCTAAGGCATGAATGTTATGTGTTAATTAATGTAACACCATGTACTATATGCACACCTGAGGACCCTGACTAACATCCTACCCTCACCAAGCATCATGCCACAACATGACAATGAGATAATCAAGTGCAATAATTGACGGAAGCATCGCAGTTAGTCAAAGGGGATCCAATGTGTGCCAGTCTGGGATGACATGCTGAGCATGACATGATGCACCACCTGCTAGGACTGGCGTGCACCTATCAGTGCAGGCCATATGGATACTGGCAAAGGCTGTTGTTACCCACAGTGTGCCCTGAATAGGTAAGGCTGAAAACACAAACCTATCTCCATAGGTATCAGAAGGGATAAGAATAAGATAAGGGATAAGTCGAAACAGCAAGATGCATGCAGTCTAAACTCACCCAGTATGGAGAATGGTGATATCTGCGCTGTAACAGAAAACTGAGCCAAGGCTCACAACAGCACCCTAACACTACCAGGTTACACCTCATACTGTGCTGTACAGCCTCAAAACATGGAACAAGCTACAAAAGGAGGATGACTAGCAAGAATTGTCAAGGATAACCACACCTCCATGTTGGTACCACAACAAAAAGCAGCATGGACTAGCCATGGTCAAGTAACAGTGGCTAAAACTGCCCCCCAGTTTATAGCCTGCTACAGACTACTGTCCCAACACCAGGAACTGCACCTGGCCTATGCTGGAATACATGAATATATCAAGTCCTTATTGGGTGACAGAAAATACCCAGACATAGACTGGGAGCATTATACTAGCTCCAACAGTGTAGGACAAAAGTTCATAGAATCCATAAACCAAAAAGCCCAGGAACAACGTACCACTCCCACAAGAGGGGTAAGCATACTGGATGTGATAATCAGCAACATGGGTACTGGATGGCAAGATGAGAAGTGTATTGCTCACTGGTAAAACCAGACCATAGAGTAATCACACTGGATATACAAATCCTGACCACAGTCCCTGGCCAGAAGACCACAGTGGAAAACATGTGTTAAGCAATATTTGCACTCCTCCAAACTGATGTGGAATCCATTAAAGGTCCTGTGCAGGTGCAAAATATGGGCCACACCTCAGAACCTGTAATACAGCCATTCCATGAACACTGCCAGGAATGCTTGGATTATGCAATCCTAAATTAAAACAAGACACAATGCCATACACGCAGGAATCTGGCATGGTGGACACCAGCCATAACCAAACCATGCATAGAGAATGAGGAAGCTTCTACATGATAGAGCAAACATAAACAATGAAGTAATCACTGATCAGTAGTATGGCAATAAAATCTGTCCACACATACAATCCACTAAGACCAGCCACAACAAGTTGAATCTGTGAATCCTGAGGCAATGTTACACCTGCCCCAAGTACACAGACAACCCCCAACTCCACCCAAGAAATACAAATATATGTGAGAGATGCAACCATCTATCCAAACCGGAGGCTGAGCTCCCTCAACTCAGTACTCCCAAAACTAGTCAGGAGGAGAAGGTAACCACACACACCACAAACACAGTCCCACATAGACCTATCACAACTGCAAACCAAACACATAAACACAGAAAAACATTCCCGGAGGCACAAATTACAAACACAGCACACCAACAGAGGCCTCTAAAGCAGACACCCAATCAAACAACCTCCAAACATAGCACATGCAACACATAGTACACAAAGTTGGTGTGCCAAACAGTCACAGGCCAGAAGGAGAAACAACATGCCTGATACAGTTGTAATAGGTGACTCCATAGTCAGACACACTGCTGTCCCGCACACCAGACTGAACAAGGGAAAGGGCACAGTAAGCTGTCTGTAGGCTGCCACAATACGCCACATAACAGAAGTATGCAGGTCACTCCAAAGCAAGTAGAAATATGATGCAGTCATAGTCCAAGCTGGTGTGAATGACCTGAGATGTACCTCCCTAGACTACATGAAAAGAGACATAGATGAGTTCTCTGATTATGTAGTCCAGGCCGGTATGACACTCACCGTTTGCAGCATCCTACCCTTACCAAGAATAATGCCACAGTACAAACACGGAATGATCAGTCATAGCAAGTGGCACACTTACTGGTGTCATTCCAAGGGGATCCAATGTCTGTCTGCTTGGGATGTCATGCTTGACAAGCCACGCAGCTGTTCTTGGGATGGCTTGCACCTGTTACCCCTGGGCGTCTGAATATTGGATAAGGCCTTTGCCACCTCCATAGAGCCTTTTGTAGGCAAGGCTGAAAAGACTGACCCACCACCCTAGAAAACATAAGTGGAAAGAAACATAAGGGTAATGCTGACCAATGCCAGATGTGTAAACCCCAATATGCATGCTCCCAAGGCCATCCCCAGTATGGAGAACATCGATGTCTGTGCAGTGACAGAAACCTGCTGTAAGCCTCCTGACAGCACACCAGCACTACCAGGTTATACCACGTATCATGTGTCATGGCCCCAAAACCTGGAACAAAATATAAAAGGAGGGTGAGTATCCATATTCAGCACAGACACCCATACGTCCAGGTAACTGACAATGCACAAGGCACTGGAGTCCACCCATGTGCAACTAACTGTAGGCAAGACTGCTGTACAGTCTGTAGCATGCTACAGACCACACTCTCACACAGAAACCCCACCCAGCCATCCTGAAGACACTGGACAGTATGAATGTCCCACCAAATACCAAACAAGGTACCACAAATTACCACATAGGTGGTAAACCATTATGTATGGAAGGAGTAACCAGGGACCTAGGGACACAAGTGGACAGTAACCTGTTATGTGACACCCACATTGCCAATGTGGCTAGGAAGACTGTCTACATTTGACAATCGTATCAGGAAATGATTCACATCTATGTCAACAGAGGTCATTGTGCCCCTATACTGTTCTCTAATCACACCCATAATCTAGTACAATGCCTCATATGGGATGTACCTTACCTGACACCTGCAGCAGTTAGAAAGACCTCAAAGGTACCTCACCAAGAGGATAAAGGGTCTCAAATATATGTCATATGCTGCCTGGCTGTAGACACCCCAGCTGAATGCAGTCACATACTGCCTACACAGAGGCATTGCATGCCTGTTGTAGAAGGCCATGCCCAACACAGGAGTAATGGACATGCTCCACCCCAGAAAACTCAAATCTATCAAAGCTGTGAGAGTGAGGGATGTCAACCTCAACAAATAATGAAATAGGATGTGCTGGTGGGACAGATACATAATCCAGAGGCTCCCCACACCCTGGACCAGAATCCCACTCCATGTTAGACAGAGCTCCTCACTGACACTCTTCAACAGGAATCTTGCCAAGTGGATGGATGATTGTAGAGTTACACTGGGGGTCTTCACTGTGTCATGTCCAGACAGAGGCACAGCAAAGCAAATCATAAATGGCCATAATATTCACATAGCAAGGGGTGGCAAAAGCCACACACACTCTGGCTAGGCTAACAAATGCCCTAGGGTGGATAGTCTAGTATGAACCTATGAACCTATGAAGATACAAATTGTACAGGACACTAAGGATAATCCCAAGGCTTTCACAACTGATGGTAGGAACCATGTTGGGAATTCACAGATATGCTCTGAATCACACAAATATCACAAGCACACACACATATTGCCAACATACATCCTGACAGGTGCAGTGCAACCCCCCCCCCCAAATGCAGAATATCTATCCCAGCAGACTGCTGGCCCCCTGACATTGCAGATGCTGAGGTAACAGCCAACATCTACAAAGCAAAACACACAGCAGCAATGTTATGAGATGGTGTCCTGGGCTTAGTGCAACATGGACTCCAAGATGAATGGAATGCCAAACCACACTACTGCTCAATGTCAGCCTTACCACAGAATATGTACCCAAAGAGCAGTGTACAACAACAGTGGTCCTTCTCAACAAAGGTGTTGCCTGAATGGATACTGAAAACTACTACCCCAGAATCCTGAGAAGCTCGGTCTGCACAGCTATGGAAAGGATCAGCATGTACCACAGACATAAAGATATTGAGGACCTACTGACACCGGACCCTACCCAGTGTGGCTTTCTTAAGTGCAGATCCTGCCCCTAAACATGTTTGACTCAATTGAAACAGTCATTAAGGTCATTGATGAGGGCAATGTGGTCCACACAGCGTAGCTGGACCTTGCAAAGGCTTCTATACAATACCCTACGTGTTCATTATAGATAAGCTCACCAGCTTAAATATAAACCCCTATGTCAGTAGAGGTTGCAAACCAGACCAAGGACAGAACAGACATGGTCAGACATGCTGCAGCCATGTCAGACTACAAACCAGATATAACTGGCATCCCACAAGGCTTGGTCCTGGGATCTCCTCGCCTGGTATATATGTCCCATAGGTACAGGCAAACATGGAAGGACTGTGTCCGAACATGTTTGCAGAAGACTACAAACTGCTCACCACATATGATCCACCAGCTGACACAAGCATCCCACAAAAGGGCCACATAGAAACAGACAACTGGTGCCATAGCCATGTCAGCAAGCTAATTGCAGAAATGTGTATAGTCAACCCCCGTGGATATACAGTAAGTGCCCACCAATTACCACATAGGTGTTAACCCATTATGTAGTTAACATGTAATGAGAGACCTGGGGACACAAGGTGATAGATATCCTGCATTGGACAAACATGTGCTGTAGTGTTTACAGAAACATACCATATACCCACCTAATCATGAGGGTTGTCAGATCTAGATAAGGGGAGGTCATTGTGGCTCTGCAGTCATCCTTCATCAGCGGTACAATTGACCACAATAGCCCCTGTGGGATGTACCTCAGCAGACACCGCCATCAACCGTAAAGTCCCCAACAGTACCTCACCAGGAGTATCAAAGAGCTTGCACAGATGCCATGTGTTGCCTGTGTTGCTGGTATCAATAAACATGCTGCACCTTGTACAATCTGAATGGCAGTGAGCTATGCACATGAGAGACCTGAACCCCAGCACTGACTTACATAGGACAAGCTGTACTGCATGATCCATAACACAGAAGCCACCCCACCCATGAGTGAACCCCCAGTACAGGCTACCCATAGAGTCACTTATCAATCTTCCTCAATAGGAATCTTGATGAGTGGATGGGAGATGGTAGCTTTATCCTGGGTATCACTGTCATGTCACAGGTAGACAGAGGCACAGTATACTAACCATGACATATGTCATGGCAAACTCCACTTACAATGTGTGTTGAAGGACAAACACACTCTCCAACTAGCATTAGACATGGACTAGGGCACATCGCTAGTGTATGCAAATGTACACCTATGTTGTGGAATACACTACCAATGTTGGACAAGCCTGGTTTAAGTAGTTCATATCTGAACAGAATGCAACATGGTCAGATGTACACTTCTGGCCCCTAACCAGGCTGTTGTGCCCACTATCGAAATGTAAAGCAGTGATAGCACTAAAGCCCAGGATACTGTCCACCACAGTCAAAGTACTACCAGTACACTATACAGTACTACAGTGTTAGGTCAGTGTGAAAGGATGTTGACAACTGTATGCCAAGTATCCCATGCAAACACTGCAGGCACAGTATAATACTGTTGTGTTCACACACAAAGCAGTTGTACAGTAACTACACAACATGACACACAACACACAACCATAAATGGGTGATATTTGTTGAAGTTCACACTCATCCACAAATGTGGTGGGCTGCAGAGTCCAACATATGGAATGCTCACACTGGGCATGCTCACACACTTTGATAAATGAGACATATGTCAGACAACATGCCATGGGAAGGCTGAAGTGGGCATGCTCACGCACTTAGGCCAAATCTCAGTTTAGCAGTTGGACACACATATCTGGTATTTTTATGTGTTATTCCAGGAACCAACCACATTACAGCAGTCTGCCCAGTGCACACAGTTAAATGACTACAGAGACATACGTGATATAGTGGATCCCTCCCATATGCAAACATCTTCCACAGATGCACAAGTTGTTCATACAAACAGGGAATGCTATGACAATAAAGATGTGCAAACAGTCTATCAGCAACAAATAATGTGCATTTGACAATTAAACATATGGGTGTAGAGGTCAACACTAGGTTGTTTGCCCTAGGGAATGACAGCTTAGCCAGAGTGTGCTTGGTGTCTGCCTCCCCACAGGATGCACAGTCCCCTTTCTAAACACCGATGATGTCAGCACCCTATAAGTATAGCAGGAGAAAAGAAACTCCCCAGTAATGCGAATAGCGCGCTACGCTAATGCATCCGTCACAAGTGTCATAACATAGTTAGGTAGGGGTTTGAATCTTGCAAATGCTCAGTGTGTGTGCGAGTGGGGTTGGTATGTGTGTAAGTTTGTGGGAGAGAAATGTCCCTTTTGGCAACTGGGAAAACACACTACAGGATGCACATTCCCCTTTCTAAACATTGGCAACTGGGAAAACACACTACAGGATGCACATTCCCCTTTCTAAACACCGATGATGTCAGCACTCTATAAGTATAGCAGGAGAAACCAAGCCGCCAAGTAATGCAAATAGCGTGCTCTGCTAAGGTGTCTGTTTGAAGTGTCATAACATAGTTAGGTAGGGGTTTGAATCCTGCAAATGTTCAGTGTGAGTGGGGTTGGTGTGTGTGTAAGTCTGTGGGAAAGAAATGTCCCTTTTGGCAACTAGGAGAACAGACTACAGGATGCACATTCCCATTTCTAAACACTGATGATGTCAGCACTCTATAAGTATAGCAGGAGAAGCGAAACCTTCCAGTAATGCAAATAGCGTGCTCCGCTAATGCGTCCGTCTCAAGTGTCATAACATAGTTAGGTAGGGGTTTGAATCTTGCGAATGGCAAGTGTGTGCGTGTTTGTCTGAGGGGGGTTATTGTGTGTGAGGGAAATGTCACTTTTGGCAACTAGGAGAACAGTCTACAAGATGCACATTTCCCTTTCTAAACACTGATGATGTCAGCACCCTATAAGTATAGCAAGAGAAGGAAAATCTCCCAGTAATGCGAATAGCGCGTTCCGCTAATGCGTACATCTCAAGTGTCATAACATAGTTAGATAGGGGTTTGAATCTTGCAAGTGTGTGTGTTTGTCTGAGGGGGGTTAGTGTGTGTGAGGGAAATGTCCCTTTTGGCAACTAGGAGAACAGACTACAGGATGCACATTTCCCTTTCTAAACACTGATGATGTCAGCGCCCTATAAGTACAGCAAGAGAAGAAAAAACACCCAGTGATGCGAATAGCACACTCTGCTAATGTGTCCTTCTCGCGTGTCATAACATAGTCAGATAGGGGTTTGAATCCTGCAATTGGCAAGTGTGTGTTTTTGTCTGAGGGGGGTTACAGCATGCAGTGTGGTCTGGCCATGGTGTGGGCCTTGACATCTATTAGGGTATTTGAGTATGCTGCTGAGCAGGCCCCAGAGACTTTCAGGTTAATCTGTTATGTGCCTCATGGAATGGTACATATCAGTGGGGTACACCCATTAAAATGTCTGGTATGCTGCAGTTGTGACTGTGGGTTAGCATGAGCATATGTATTACTACACTTTTTCTGCCATGCAAGTGATGAATACTTTCAGGACTCCATAGTAACCATTGCATGTGTTACACCTTTCTGCCTACTGTTTGTACATTTCACATGGGGTCTGTGGGGCATCCCTGTAAGTCATTCACTGTTGCTATGTCTAGGCTCTTAACTATTCAAATATGGTGGTGTCAGACCCGTCATGTGTACAGATATTTGCAGGTTGTCCACATTTCTGCCTCATATTTTGGTCAATATCTCATGCACACCTTTTTCTGGCAAGTCATTCTGGGCTCAAGTCAGAATATGGTGACAAACATTCAAGTTTCAGACTGCATACCCTTCCAAACATCCCACAAAGTGCAGACCCTGTTACTCTCTGAACTGTCTGTGTTTGTTGTAACATTATTTGTAATGTGTCCCTAGTTTTGGGCCTTTGCTCCACATATTTTATTACTTGGTCCAGATGTGTTCCTGTAAGAGGTTGTGGGGTATGGTCAGTGCTTATCCTGCTGTGAGTATGTGTGTGGCTTGCAAGGTGCTATAGTGACATTATTACCTACTAGCTTCCAACTAGCATGGCTGTTTCTGTTCACACACTACTATTATGGAAATCCACTAGTTTTGATAGTAATTCTAAATGGCATGCTTTGTGTACTACACATCTATATTCCGTTTACATTCATTCCTACTATTACATGATATATTTATTTTAGCACAATGTTCTTGTATAAGAGTCATGGCTTAGTGGTAAGTCATGCAGACTACTGTTTCCTGGGTTCGGGACTCACAGTGGGATTTTATTTTGCTTTTGAGCTGAGTACAGGACCTGTCAATCAAAGTGACTAAGGCACTTTTAAGCAGTTGTAACCGGGTTAGCGCTGGTTTGCGTGGAGCTCACGCATGCGCACTGGCAGATAGCTCAAGACACCGCTTACAACCGCTTAAACGTGCTTACTCTTGCGCACACCCGCGCTATTTTCTTTGAAAGAAAAAAAATGGGGAGATAGGAAAGTGGTGAAAAAGGGGTCATGAAGAGGGTAAGACAGTAGGGAAACACGCTTGGGATGTGCAGGAGGGATGTAGGTAAGGCCCATAGCTGCCCATTTCTTCATCAGCAACAGCTGTGCATATGTATGTAATTTGGTGTGACATTTGAAACCTTCCACCCCTGAGAGAGGTGTCAGGACAACAATAATACTTGTTGTACAGCCAATTGTAATTGATAGGTTCCATGTCCAGTAGACATGTGTGCGGAATGGGCAGCTATGTATGGGGCGTAATTTTTTTGTGGGTACAGAGTGCCCTTTTTTTTTTTTTTTTTTCAGGTGAGAGTGGTATGTCAGGTGAAGGAAGTCGGTACAGCTGGGGAGGTAGGTTGGGTAGGTAAACAGACAAGACAAACAAGACGCATACAGGGGCAGTGTATGACACGTGTGGGGGGGTTACACAATTGATGGGGATGGAGGTTTGGATATCCAGAGCCCATGAGCCCACAGATGGCAACAGTGGAACTGATATCCCCACCCATAGGCAGTTGCCACTGTTCCTTCACTGCCCAGGATGGGACTGTGCTGGGGGCTGTGTAGGCGGGGCAACAGGCATGCCTGTTAGTTGCGCCACCCGTGTCTCGAGCTGGCATAGGGGCTCAAGAACAGAGTCCCGAATCTCCCTATGCACCACAGTCCGGACGCTATGGAGGGTGAGTGGTGGTCCTCCTCCGGCCACACTTGCAGAGGGGGGGCGAGCCCCATCCCCTGCAGTGCTTCCACCCACAGGTGGCACAGGGCCACCGGAGGAGGGTCCAGACTCAGCACTAGTGCCAGGTGCACTCGCCAGCGGAGGTGGGAGAGGTGGGTCCGCTGGAACCCGCCTTCCCTGTCGTACTATGTTTTGCATTATGTCATGACAGTTTGGGTTAGTGACATATAATACCATTCACAATTAGTTGTAACAGCATGCATTAGTATTCCCATTAACCAAACACCCAGATATTCACACCATTGAACAGCATGCATAACACATGCATAATTTGAACAGAAATACACAGTCCAACAACATGCAGGGTTAATTGATGGCAACAGGCCATCGGGTGTGGATTTATGAACAGGGCAGATGCATAAACAGACATGCAAATATATATGACCCAATAGGACAAACGTCCAGGGGTGTTAATTGTGATTGCACATACCATTTTCACGTGGAATGGGTTATATGTGGTTATAAAGTGGGGTGAAGAAAGTAATATTAACACCTTCGAATAACAATACATATGCTGTACATTTCTAATAGCTACAGTTATATACACACTACTGTTCTAACTACAGTTTCCTATATGATAACTATTTCA
This sequence comes from Protopterus annectens, assembly GCF_019279795.1. NCBI lineage: Eukaryota > Metazoa > Chordata > Ceratodontiformes > Protopteridae > Protopterus > Protopterus annectens. The sequence goes on from NC_056735.1 coordinate 1,563,736,483, forward strand.
ACTTGGTGATAGGACTGTTACTGCAACATCAATATACATTTTATGGTTCTTCATACACATTCATATCTAGCTTTGTTCAGCTACATCATCCTGCTACATTTGCTTTATATAGTTGTAGACAAGTGTGGATGTTTGGTATATCAGACAAACATCCTATCTGCATATTGCAGACTGAGAGCAACATATCCAGATTTTGGGATACACATTCCAGATGCAGCAACACTTTGAACAGATTTTGCTGTTTGGTTTTGAATCTCACATGCATTTCATTCTGTCTTGACTGCAGTATACTTTATTCAGGGTTATTACCACTGTATTGCTGGATTCATGACACTTTCTCACACTCTCACTTGCTTTCATTTTACTATTCAGGATGGTACTTCTAGGCTTTATTGACATGTTTTACCAGTAGTTATTACAATCCTTTCCAGCAGTCTCACTTCTGTCATGTTTCAGTATTTCCACAGGGATATATTTCACACATGTGATTTCATCATCTTCTGCAGCTATACGTTTCAGCCTGCTGCAGGTTGTGTACTATTTTCTTACAGGCAGGGCATTTTTATTTCAGAATATATGTTGGACAGTTTCATGTTTAAGTTAAACTTACAGGCTGAAACACACTTTTGTAATCAAGCAATACTTGCATACACTTTCACACTGTTACTTGCAGATTTTATTCCTTACTGACTACACTGCACTCTTTTGCTGACTGTCATACTTTTATATTTCTTTACAGTTACTGGTAGTGGATTACTGACCTGCCTGGTGGCGCAACCGCACCAGCCTATCGCCATAGGCTTTGCGGTTCGCAGAACGGACACCTGCAGCTGTAATATAAATGAAGTAATATTGGAATACACATCTCCATAATATCAGATAGTTTAATTTCTTACATACATAATTAAATGTTACTTACTCAGCAGTGGGGTGTTGGTTGTTTGCTGGGCCTCCTGGATCCAAAGGTTCAGTTGGTCCTGCTTGCATCTCTTCAGGTCCGCATAGTGGTGACGGACCTGCTCACCAGTCCTTGGAATCCCTGTGGCACTGGTGAGATCATGAGCCAACCGGTCCAATGCCTCAGCCCTGTATGCTCCCCAGAAGACCTGGCCCTGCATGAGTTGGGCCTCATGATTATGGACTAGGAGCCAGACCATGTACCTGGACTCCTCAACACCCCACCTCTGCACTCAAAAGCGACTACCCTCTCCTACTCCTGTCATTCTGCCTGCAGGTCAGTTCTACAATCGTTTATGCTGTGTATTCCCACCTATGGGGCTTATATAGTCCGTTTTTCCCTCACATATCTGTGAATGGCCATTTTGGAATTGTATCAACTTCAGTAAACCTGCATTGTCATGCTCTAGTTTGTATTCATTCCTATATATTAGCTATTATTGCATTTACAGGTACTGCTGTCATGGCTTAGTGGTTCTGTACCTTTACTATGGTGTATAGTATCCTGGGTTCAAACCTGGCCACTGCTTTTTATTTTTCATGATTGTCTAGACATGCTGAGGGGTGTGTCTGTGTAAAGGCAGTTTTGATACGGCTTGCTCAACATTGCCCGTCGGTTAGCTTGTTTGCACGGTGCGCAGCTCTGCGCAAATGGGGTACGCTGCTTTAAGCCTCATTTGGCTATCGGCACGCATATTACACTCAGCTCAGTTAGGGGCACATAGATTTAGCGTGTTAAACCACTGCTCAGCTACGGGCACTCATTTTGCACCAGTTAAACCACTGCTCATCTACGGGCACATGCACTCACTCTGTTAAACTGTAGCTCAGCTATGAGCACATCTGGCATTTTTTCTTCTTTTGTTACCTCACATGTCTTCAGTATAAATGGGCTATTTCATTACATTTTACATATATTGGGGTTTTGTGTGTACATATTTGTCAGGGACTTGTTTCCTGCTTATTTTGAAAAAAAAAAATTGGTGTTGTGGGGGCTCGAACCATGAATGCCTCCTCTTCAGCCAACATCTCTACCGCTACGCTATTGCTTCTTGTCTTATTTTGCATATTTAGTTCTTATATGCTTTCCCACTGACTGCTAACTGTAGCTGCGCTACGGGCACGCCCGCGCAAACGAGTGCACTCACGGTTAAACATCTTTACAATTTAAAAAAATATATAACATGTTCATTTATATATATTTTATGTTCATAGTCTGTGGGGGCATGTGTTGTGTTGTGTTTATTCACATTTCCGTGGACTCTGTTGTGGGTGTTTACTTTGGGCACTTTTACACTTCTGGGGGCGTGTCCGCTTGCAGGGCTCAGCCTACGGACACGCCCCCTACTGTCTTACACGGACCGTGTTAGACTTAAGTGTGATTCAGCATGCTCTCATGAATATGCAAAGCATGCTGACATCACTCCGTTTAACTGCAGCCTCCGTGTAAGAGTTATAACTCTTACACGGTGGCTTCGTGAATCCTGGGGATAGTTTTCAGGCTGCATACCTCTCAACTGTACAGATTTTTGCAGAATGTCCATATTTTTGGTCTGTTTCTCATAACATTTGTGATTTTATGGCTTTTTGTGCCAAATCAATTTGGAATGAACTCACTAAATAATGAAAGTCATTTGAGTTTCAAACTTCATATCCTTCAGAAAAATGCATGGTAACACAAGAACTTCTATTCTAGCAACTTTCTCAGTTTATAAGATCAATATTTTAAAATTGTCCCTATTTTTGAGGTTTTGTCCACCCATCATTTTTGGCTTTGTCCAGATTTTTTGTGCTAAGAGGTTGAGTGCTATGGCACTGCATGGTATTAGTAGGAAATGATCCCATCCATCAGTAATATCTGTGTTGATGATGTGTCTTTAACATTCTTTACAATAGTCAGGAGCAGTAGAACTTATGCCTCCCCCTTCTGTCTGCACCATCCAGTGTAGGAAAGTCTTTGGATGCCATACTATACTGGGTCAGATTCCTTCTGTGTAGGTAATCCTTTGGTATCCAATTCACTGATAAAGGATCTGTTGGAAGACTGAATCCCACCTCCACCAACATGTGCAGCTTCATGTCCTAGATGATTCCACTTGGGTTATCTTGTCTGGTGGTGACCCTGTAACACATTTTGCATATAGTGTCTGAAATCCTCCTGTTAGATACTAAGAAATAATCATCTTCATAGACTTTTTCAAAGTCTCCCCTCCTGGTCCAGCAGTGGCAATAGGCCCCACACTTCCACTTCTGTCTCAGTTTCCACACACTCCCATATAAGAAAATAGTTATCTATAATGAGTCATAGCATGCCTTTCTGTAATGGGGTGGTAGGATATAAGCCCCCATGCCCCAATAGTTCCAGGTGGCAAAATTACTTGAATGTCCAGCTCCTCATCAGAACTCCCGATCTGAGATACAAGGTGTTGCAGTTTCAATAGTTAGAACAGGCCTTCTTGTACAGGTGTCTCCTTACTTACACACAGGTGTGCTGCTAAGTATGCATTCTTAAATAGCCCTGACTCCTGTTACAGTGCACACAACCTCATACCTCTCAACTGTCCAGATTTTTGCTTCATATTTTTGTTTTGTTCCTCATTAAATTTGTGGTTTTCTGGCAAAACACTGGGATGATCTGAGGAGTGAATGACATACATTTAAGTGTGGCACACCTTTAGATAAAGCTAACAAATATCCTGTTAATTTAACAACTTTCTAAGTTTAAAAAGCAAAACACCAGGACTTAGAGACGGCTGTGGAATCCAGTATAAAAATCTTTATTTGACACAAGTGCTTTCGTGGATAACCCCACTTCTTCAGATGCCTAATACATTTTAAAAACAGCTCTTGGTTTAAATATCCTCTTGAGACACATGCTTAAAACCAACCAATACATTGTTCTGATGTGAACAAGCACTTTTAACTTAAAGTAACATTCTACAAGGTACATGCCATTGACTAAACTAGAGACCTGAAGGTATATGTATACACTTCTAAAAAACTATTTATAAAGTATTTAAATTGTAATTCAAATTTCCATAACATTTCAATTTACAATCACAAGCAGAGAATATATCTGCACATATTTGCATTTTCCACTTATGTTTTCCAAAACACATACAAGCCTCTAACAAGAAGTCAGTAATTTATCATACAAACAATTCCACAGCACATCTTACCTAAAATGCTGCCTAGACTTTAACTTAGTACATTTCATTTTACAGTCACAAGCAAAGAATATATCTGCATGTTTACATTTTCCACTTATGTTCTCCAAAACACATTCAAGCCTGTAACAAGAAGTCAGTTATTTATCATATGAACAATTCCACAACACATCCTACCTAAAAAGCTGCCTAGACTTTAACTTAGGATGCAGGGGTATATATTCATTTAATCCATGACCTCTATCAGCCCTCAATCTTACTATCCACTTAGCCTCAAGCTCTTCAGTGATGTTCCATAGGTCCCCCCCTCTTATACTCTTATGTGTTCTTCCTACAACTACAAATTTAAAAGCATGTTCCATATCATCACTGATAATGTGTCTAGCCAAGGCATTCACTTTGCTTTTTTTATGGATGGCATAAATGTGTTCACATATTCTTTCCTTCAGAGACCTGTCTGTCTTCCCTACATAGAAACTACGGCACACTATGAAATGAGCCAAATAAACTAAATGCTCTGTCTCACAGGTGGCATTGATGTCAAACTCATATGTCTTTAACTGATCTGGATGTTCAAACTTAGAAGTACTGTCTATATATTTACAAAAATTGCATCTGCCACATTTTTTGCACCTTTTTCTATGGCTGGCCTTATAAGGCCATGCTTCCTATCACTAACCTTAGGTTGACATAACTGTCTCTTCAAAGATTTATAGTTCTTCAGTAAATACTTGGGTTTCACATCTATTAGGCTACTAATGATCTTATCTAGTCTCAATATATTCCAATGTTTCTCTATCACATTCTTATACATCCATGCAACTTTGGAGTGGTAAAATGATATTCTAGTTTTTTTTCTCTAATATTATCTTTCTGCCCATCACCGTGTACTTCTCTAAAGTCTTCACTCCTAGAGAAATATGGTTTAGCCTTTAAACATCTCTGTTTACTTGCTTTGTTAATGCTGCTCTGTATATCATTGATATGATACCCCCTTTCTAATAAATCACTGCTGGTTTGCACAATCTGTGCAATCAATAATTCACAAGATGTAACTGTGATTAATAATGAGGGCATGCCCACTAGTGAAGTCACAGCCATTACAACGCTGACTGGCGTTGAAGACAATACCACTAGTTCAACGGCCACTGTTTCTTCAATAAATTTGCATTTTATAACTTCAAATGGGACAGGAGCCAGACAGAAGACATTTGAAGTAAAAGCAATGGTACATTCATCAGTTGAGAAGACGACGGCTTCCAGAGGAACTGACTTGAACACTAAATTCCCTTTAGGGCAACGTCAGCTGTCCTTTCCTTTTCCTGTGAGGGATTTAAACAGGGTGAAAGACCAGTGCCCAAGAGGAAGGAGCAGAAGTCGACAGAAGAAAAAGACATGACCAAATGACAAACCAATGGAATATAAAGAAGGCCTTCTTCAAGGAAGACCAGTGTGGAATCTTTCTGACTATGTTTTAAATGAGAATGAACTCAATGTTTTACAAAAAGGACTTGCATACATTCTTACAAGGTACTGTGATTTAACAGATGCTATTTTTGACATCAAGTATTGTACTAGAAAAGTGATGTTGAAATTGTTACAAAATGAAGCTAAAAATGTTATTAATACTAGTGATAATATTTTTAGGAAACCTAGTCTGTATGTACCACAGCTAAACACTTTGTTAAATGCCTTTGAGCAACTTTGTATAGATGATTTTTACAAGATAGCTGCTAAATGTCATAATGGGAATTAACATGGGTTTAATTTAAGCAAGCAAGAACACCTTGCCTTGAAAAACCTGCAAAAGAATGAAGACATTGTTATAGGACTTGCCAATAAAGGCGGCCCTATTGTAGTGTTGAATACAGTTGCATACAATAGAATGATGCATGAAATGTTGAATGACAACAAATTTTATGTGAAAATTAAAGTTCATCAAGTTAAACAGATGTCCAGTAAGGGAGTCACTGGCAGAATGGGTTGATTAGCAAGGATATGTTAGACTATTTTGTTGTTGAACATCCCACCACCCCGGTTATACAAGGGTTACCTAAAATTCATAAAAGTGTAAGGTGTCCCCCTATGCATCTGATAGTATCTGGAAGGACTTGGTGCACAGAATCAGTCTCAATATGCTTAGAGTAATTTTTGAGACCTAAGAATAACAACATACAACACATTTTAAGAGATACAGAACATTTTCTGACTGATTTGTTTAAATATACACAAGAATTTGAAGTGATGCAGGAGACATATATGGTAATCCTTGATGTGGTATCTTTATTTACAGTGATACCGAATGATGTAGGAATAGAGAGCATCTGTACTTTTTTAAGGGAAATGTTCATGGTTGATTCACATACCATAGAGCAAGTTAGTCAACTTTTAAGTATTATGTTAGAGAACAATGTCTTTGCTTTTGGGGGAGATCATTATTGGCAGTCTAATGGCATAGCTATGGTCACCTCGTGTGCCAATGGCTACGCCAATGTCATAATGGCAGTTTGGGAAACCAGGTTTATATTGAAGGGTCCCTGTGCAGACAGAGTTTATTTTTTGTGGAGGTTTGTGGATGACCTCTTCATTCTGTGGAGATGAAACACTGAAGAACTGAAGGAGTTTGTACAATATATTAATAAAACCTCTAAATTTCTGAAGTTTACACATACATATTCCATGAAAACAGTAAATTTCTTAGACGTTAGTGTTGACAAGAAAAACGATGGCACTGTGGTCACTCATCTGCACAAGAAAGAATGCCATGTAAACCATTTATTAGCTAAAGATAGTATGCACCCCCATATATTTTTCGAAATGTCATCCAGAACAAGTTTTATAGAGCTTCTCAAATGAATGTGACAGATGAAGATTTTGTTCATCAAGCTGAGCAAACTAGCAGTGATTTATTGGAAAGGAGTATCATATTAATGATATACAGAGCAGCATTAAGGAAGTGAGTAAACAGAGATGTTTAAAGGCTAAACCATATTTCTCTAGGAGTGAACACCTGCAGACACATGGGTCTCCACCTCTATGTTGCATGCCATAGTCCACCTACCCCCGTACACTGCTCTGTGTGCTCCATGTCATGTAGGAACATGTGAAGGGTAACAAGCACATATGGAACTAGGCAATGTCCCATAGGCAGTGCTTGTCCTGCTGTGACACACATACACGTACATACAGATGATGCCTATGGTCATAGATACAGAATGCATGCTCATCATGATGCATGCTCATCATGGCAAAAAAGAGTGGGCATTTATGTCCAGCAGATGCCAGTAGATCTTGACACAAGACACAAGACCATTTATAATGATGGCAAATAGGCAGAAACAGACTTCAGGTTGTTTTGGTGTTATTCAACATAATAAGGCTAGCCAAAAAACAGAATTGTGTGGATATGCCATTCGTTGCATTATAGCAAATTATGTCAATTTTTCGGTGTATTGCAGTGAAAGGTCACATACGGTTACACTGCTACTGGGTGTGAGTCTGTGGACCTCCTGTATTACATTCTTGCTTTTTACACATCAGCTTTGTTATGACTCATTTTCCAGCATGTTCTTCTCCGTGATGGGGCTCTCTATAAAGGATCCTTGAATGCTGGTCAGTTCCAGGGTGTCTGTTACATCAGACATTGGTTGCACTGTGGCACTTCAATGTGGACATCCCTGTTTTCAGGGACATATGTCACAATGATGTGTATATTCTCATGTGTTTCACAGATACACAAATGGTAGTCATAGCTTAGTAGGTCACTACCATACTCATGGCCTGCATTAGGCATAGGCAAACTAGAAAGTCAGTGAGAGCTCCAAAGAGGTGCTTTTCTGCAGTTTTAGTTCATTCATTTATGTATTTATTTAAAGTAAACAAATATTACCTGCAGGAACTGTAGTGACACCCCTTTTCAAAGCAGTTATGGCTACAGCATTCTCCTCCAAAAATGCAGCAAGCAGACTGCACACTTCATGGGTTTTCTCTTCAATCTCATTCATGATCTAGACAATAAATTAGAAAGTGTCATGAAGAAGAAAGAAAACAAAAGTTAAACAGAGGAGTGATTTTCGTAGCCAACTATAAATAAAAAAGCAAGCAACAATGGGAATCCATAACCTATGAGTGGATGTGATGGCAGCTATAAATAAAAAAGCAGTGATGGGAATCCATAGTCTGCAAGTAGATGTGATGACCAACTGTGAATAAAAAAAAAAAAAAAAAAGTGGACATCCATAGTCTGCAGCATTGTCAGTGTGTTCAGGAAAGGAAAGGCTATAGTTGAGATTACAGCTCATGCAAAATGACTTAGATTTTAGGAGACCCAATTATTTTTATCCTGGCAGGAAACCACTTCTTATTGGGTGGTGGTCTGGAAACTGTATAGACTGCACCTAGTGAGATTTCCTTCTCTTTTTTAACAGCAACTGTGTTTGAAGATGTAACAGAAAATGCTGCACATTACTGTGACCATTATTTTTGCTACTTCATAGTTGTCACACAGAGAAAATTATCACCAAAACTGGCTGCCTCTTTAGGGGGCAGATTTATGTAACCTTGCAACCTTCCTTCACATTTTATTGAGAACTATAATTTTGTTGGCTTTGAAGATAAAGCTTTGGCCACAATTCATTTGTCCTTGGACATTTTTCTTCACATTTATTCGGACCATCACTGGAGCAAAAGGTTGAAAAAAAAGCTATAAAAATCCACATCAGAGCATCTGGAACACCACAGTTTCTAGGAGCCTAATGGGTTCAGACCCCTAGCATACTTCAGTCATTTCCTCTACAGCTATTGCAGTGCAGTCTTGCTTAATTATGATGTATTGAAAAGATGGAGGAAAAGCTGGCAAGTAAAACAAAGTGTAAAAAAAAACAAGATATAATCTATCTTAATGGTTTGAGGGAATTACAGGATGGAGGCCAACTAGAAAGGTACTGCAGATGAGAGGGTGTCAGTGGACAGTGGCAGGGTACCATGGAGTTCTTTGTCTAGTGCTCTATTTCAGCTGAAGCAACCCTAATATATCTGAAGACAGATAGACATATAGATGTAGAGATATATAAATAGTTCAAGTTCACATTTACTATAGTGTTTTTATCCAAAGCACTTTACATTGATATGAAATTGTATAAATGAATAACTAAAGAAATGTATATGTAAAAAAAAAGAGTTAAAATCTACTATTAAATAGTTCTCACCACAACACAAGGGGAAGAAACAAATGCTGCTGCACAGTTAAAATGATAGAAACAAGAACAGGTGACCATTGACTGTAAGGAAACAAACTGTGCTAGTAAAGATGTTACAGAAGTTGAACAGAATCGCAAAAAACTAACTTTAAGCTGATACAGATACTAAGACATAAGAATAAAACTAATATATCCTTAAGTTCCAGAAGAAATGAACAATGGCATAAGCATTGTACTGCTTATCCTTGTACGAACTCAAGGAGTTCCACAAGACAGAAAAAGGGACAAAATAAAGAATGATACTATAAATGCTCAAATGCATTTGTCTTGGAAGAAAGCAAGTCAGCACAGTGCAGTCTCCATAATTGGGTTTGGTAGATACTTTGTATGCATGGGATCTCTGAATGCAGTGTCAGTTACTTCAGTTGGGCAATGGGTATCGGATCTGTACTGTCAGTACAGGATAACAGACCGCCAAAATGTACTGAAAATTTACTGAAAATTGTTATATGAGCTTGTGTGACAATCATTACATAGGATATAACCTTGTAGATATGCTGGATGCAGAAAAATTCAGCTCGTACAAGTGAAGAAAAATATTTTAATTCATAGATCCACAAAAACGTATAGATAACAGAATGAACGTAAAGCGCTTTCAACTGAATGTAACTCAGTCTTCATCAGAACAAAGAGTCTCCATTAAAACGGAGTATATATAGTGTGTCAGTTGCTTGTTACATTGTTTAAAAATTGCGCCAAAAATCTTAAAGCTACAATACAATATATCTCTATACTCTATGTTAAAACACTGTGATGATTATACATATACCCCATCATAACTAGGACATGATTTAACTAACTAAATTAAACTAAATTAATATATCTGATTGACTTATAATATGACTAATATTATTTCATACCTACTTGCAAAAATGCAAATAAATACTAAACAATATGTAAAAAACCATTATAAAAACCACTATTATATATAAATACCAATTATATAAAAATGTAAAAAATAGGCCATTTGATGAATAATTAACTAATAGTTACATATATACACTAAAGTGTAGTGGTTGAATACAAAATTAATCAAATAAACAAAGAAAGAATGAATTAATCTAATTCAACATAAAAGAATTCATAAATACTTATAAATCAAATTTAATATATATTTCATAAATATTTAAAAAAATAAATATGTATAAATATATGCGAAACATAATTATATTAAAACTACTTGTATATAAAATCATATAAAAACATATGTACATGGTGTCATAAATCTTCCAAAAATGGTTTAATGCTAATGTGGTCATTAAGCCCCGGGTATCTGGTAGCATCAGTCCTAATCTGCCAAATGCTTTCTTTGAGGGCCAATCGTACTTTCCAATTACCACTGAAAGTGGCTTGGTTGACCTGGTCAATAATGCTAAACACAAAATTATGTTGTTCACCTTTGTCTTCAATGTGTCTATATAGGGCATTATTCTTATCCTTTTACGTATCTTATAAAGATGTTCATAACACGTTTTTTATAAACCCTCTCGGTTTTCCCTATATAAAATGCAGTGCATACTGTGCATTTAGCAATGTATACTATTTGTTTGGTGTTACAATTTCCACCTAAATTTCTAATTTCTGTGTTATTAATATCACTTAATATTAGTTTATCAACCGTATTAATATGTGAACATTGATGGCAAGACCCACATCTTGTGCTTCCTTTAGTATTCCTATTAAAGTTGTCCTTTTTCTTATCTGCATGTTCTAACAGCCTTTTAATATTGGGTGCCATTTTATATACTATAACAGGTTGTATACCTAATAAAGTACCCAAATTATTGGAAGTAATAACATCCCAATGTCTAATTAATATATCCTTTATATAATGTACATATGGCGAATATGTTAAAATACATGCTCTGTTAAAATTGTTGATTTTGTTCGAGTTAGATTCATCTATTAATTCTTTAACACCTAACAATGGTTTGTATCGATGTCCCCATTGTGAGGACACATATTGAGTAATGTCATTAAGCAATTTGTCCGGATAGCCTCTATTCTTAAACATGGAATATAATAACTTAATCTCTTCTTCCATGACTTGCTTAGTAGAAGACATTCTTGCTATCCTGACACATTGCCCTTTGACAACATTTTTAAACATGAACGGTGGATGATTACTATTGTATTGGATGTAGTCATTTGAGAAGGTGGGTTTCCTATAAACCTTGGATGTATATCCCATATCAGTATTACTAATATAAGTGTCCAAATATGATATGGATCTCTTCTCATAACTATAAGTGAATTTTAAAAAATCTGTTGTATTATTCAAATATAAGATAAACTCTTCTACCATTTCTTCCGGACCCTTCCATATGATAAACATATCATCCAAATATCTGGCATAAAACACCACGTATTTGTAATATGGACATTTGAATAGATGTTCGTTCTCCCATTCTAACATTACCATATTGGCAAAAATAGGTGCGCACGATGCCCCCATAGCGACACCTATTTTTTGCCTGAAGTACTCTCCTAGAAAAGTGATGTAATTATAATCCAAAACAATGGACATTAATTCAGTTAATACGCATATTCTATCCCAACTATATCCTGAATATTTCTTTAAACTATTCATAAAATAATCCAATCCAGTCTCTTTTGGTATACTACTATACAAGTCAACTACGTCTATAGTAATAAATGAATAGTCTTGATTCCATACATCTGTAGTGAGACTGCTTAAAAAACTCCATGAATCTTTCATAATGTGGGGTATCAATTTATATATATGCTTAGTCCATGCATCAATAAGTACTCCAATATTGTATGTCTTAGATTTAGACCCTGAAACTATTGGTCTATATGGAGGGTCTTCCATGGACTTGTGTATTTTAGGTATCCCCACCATTTTGGCTAGTATGGGATAATCAATCTTAAGAAATGTGTAAATTTCATCACTTATTCTATTGTCAATCCGATATTCCTCTAAAAAGAGGTCTATCCTTTTATATCCTATGTTGATTTCATTCAATGAAACCACTTCGTACTTTCCTGAGTCATACAACAAATTATGTATTTTACTGTTATAATCCAAGGTGTAACTGACTACAATTCCGCCCCCTTTATCAGGTTTCATAATGCGGATGTCTTTGTTTTGCATAATCTCTTTCAAACATTTCCTTTCTTCTTTGGTTAAATTATCAGCATAGTTATACTTGTACCCCTTATTACTATGTATGTCCTTATTTAACCAATATAAATCTTTAGTGACCATCCGTTCATAATTACTTACTTGTTGGTTGCTAACCGGTACATATGTACTTTTTTTCTTCAACTTACTAATATTATTAATGTTATCCTTATTGTGTGTAGGGTCAAATTGTACTGCTAAATTTAATCTCCTGCAGTACATCTTGGTTTCCTTGATAGTGTCCACCAAGTTCATCCCTATGGTGGGTATAAACTTCATGCCTTTACTCATTAAATGAAAAAATTCCTGTTGAATAACCATGTCGGTGTAATTATATACATTAAATCCATTAAATGAACTTACTATCTGTTTCTTATCATTAAGGTCATTGACACTGATGTTTGTCTCCTGGGTGCACAGACTAGGCAGGTTATAAAACTTACTCACATCTTTCCTTTGAATAACATCACAAAGAGTGTCATTGACTGCTAGTGTATTACTGTTATGCACACAGTTCTTATCAATCAACTTCACTATAGCTGTATCCACTTGATTCGTTAATTCCACTTGCTGTAAGGTATGTTGTGTTTTGGGGCGGGAAAAAATCTTCCCCCTCGAAAATTTTCTTCCCTATAGTTACTTCTTTTCCTTTCTCTATATTGTATTCTCTCTGTATATATGTTCTCCTCCCTGTCTGCTGGCCATACATAGGCTCTATTATTTTCGTAAGCATCTATATCCCTCATTAATTTTCTATTTTTCCTCTCAAAAATATTTTTAACCTTACTCTGTGTTATGTCAAATTGTTTATTATAAAAATCTTTCCATTTACCAAAATCATGATGCTTAATTATAACATTATTCATACTTTCCACTTCATTGGCCAAATTAATCATCTTCTCATCATTATATTTAATCAATGTCCTCAGATATACCAAACCAAAATTATCAAACATTTCATTAAATTCTTTTTTAGTTTCATTGTTGAAATTAATGCCCAAAGGTAATTTGAAAAATCTAATTCCTTTGGGTACTACCTTAGTGTTAAGACATTTCGATAAATAGGCTATATCTATCTTGGTATTTTTATATTGTAACAGTTTTTTACTAAAGCTAAAAATCATATCTCTCAAACTATTTTGCTTGAACTGTAAAATGTTAAAATTCACATTTTTTTCTTTATAAATATCATTATCAAAATTATAATCATCACATAGGGTCTAAATCTAAGACATACAATATTGGAGTACTTATTGATGCATGGACTAAGCATATATATAAATTGATACCCCACATTATGAAAGATTCATGGAGTTTTTTAAGCAGTCTCACTACAGATGTATGGAATCAAGACTATTCATTTATTACTATAGACGTAGTTGACTTGTATAGTAGTATACCAAAAGAGACTGGATTGGATTATTTTATGAATAGTTTAAAGAAATATTCAGGATATAGTTGGGATAGAATATGCGTATTAACTGAATTAATGTCCATTGTTTTGGATTATAATTACATCACTTTTCTAGGAGAGTACTTCAGGCAAAAAATAGGTGTCGCTATGGGGGCATCGTGCGCACCTATTTTTGCCAATATGGTAATGTTAGAATGGGAGAACGAACATCTATTCAAATGTCCATATTACAAATACGTGGTGTTTTACGCCAGATATTTGGATGATATGTTTATCATATGGAAGGGTCCGGAAGAAATGGTAGAAGAGTTTATCTTATATTTGAATAATACAACAGATTTTTTAAAATTCACTTATAGTTATGAGAAGAGATCCATATCATATTTGGACACTTATATTAGTAATACTGATATGGGATATACATCCAAGGTTTATAGGAAACCCACCTTCTCAAATGACTACATCCAATACAATAGTAATCATCCACCGTTCATGTTTAAAAATGTTGTCAAAGGGCAATGTGTCAGGATAGCAAGAATGTCTTCTACTAAGCAAGTCATGGAAGAAGAGATTAAGTTATTATATTCCATGTTTAAGAATAGAGGCTATCCGGACAAATTGCTTAATGACATTACTCAATATGTGTCCTCACAATGGGGACATCGATACAAACCATTGTTAGGTGTTAAAGAATTAATAGATGAATCTAACTCGAACAAAATTAATAATTTTAATAGAGCATGTATTTTAACATATTTGCCATATGTACATTATATAAAGGATATATTAATTAGACATTGGGATGTTATTACTTCCAATAATTTGGGTACTTTATTAGGTATACAACCTGTTATAGTATATAAAATGGCACCCAATATTAAAAGGCTGTTAGAACATGCAGATAAGAAAAAGGACAACTTTAATAGGAATACTAAAGGAAGCACAAGATGTGGGTCTTGCCATCAATGTTCACATATTAATACGGTTGATAAACTAATATTAAGTGATATTAATAACACAGAAATTAGAAATTTAGGTGGAAATTGTAACACCAAACAAATAGTATACATTGCTAAATGCACAGTATGCACTGCATTTTATATAGGGAAAACCGAGAGGGTTTTTAAAAAACGTATTTATGAACATCTTTATAAGATACGTAAAAAGGATAAGAATAATGCCCTATATAGACACATTGAAGACAAAGGTGAACAACATAATTTTGTGTTTAGCATTATTGACCAGGTCAACCAAGCCACTTTCAGTGGTAATTGGAAAGTACGATTGGCCCTCAAAGAAAGCATTTGGCAGATTAGGACTGATGCTACCAGATACCCGGGGCTTAATGACCACATTAGCATTAAACCATTTTTGGAAGATTTATGACACCATGTACATATGTTTTTATATGTTTTTATATACAAGTAGTTTTAATACAATTATGTTTCGCATATATTTATACATATTTATTTTTTTAAATATTTATGAAATATATATTAAATTTGATTTATAAGTATTTATGAATTCTTTTATGTTGAATTAGATTAATTCATTCTTTCTTTGTTTATTTGATTAATTTTGTATTCAACCACTACACTTTAGTGTATATATGTAACTATTAGTTAATTATTCATCAAATGGCCTATTTTTTACATTTTTATATAATTGGTATTTATATACAATAGTGGTTTTTATAATGGTTTTTCACATATTGTTTAGTATTTAGTTGCATTTTTGCAAGTAGGTAATAATATTAGTCATAATATAAGTCAATCAGATATATTAATTTAGTTTAATTTAGTTAGTTAAATCATGTCCTAGTTATGATGGGGTATATGTATAATCATCACAGTGTTTTAACATAGAGTATAGAGATATATTGTATTGTAGCTTTAAGATTTTTGGCGCAATTTTTAAACAATGTAACAAGCAACTGACACACTATATATACTCCGTTTCAATGGAGACTCTTTGTTCTGATGAAGACTGAGTTACATTCAGTTGAAAGCGCTTTACGTTCATTCTGTTATCTATACGTTTTTGTGGATCTATGAATTAAAATATTCTTCTTCACTTGTACGAGCTGAATTTTTCTGCATCCAGCATATCTACAAGGTTACATAGTAGTGTTTCGCTGAGGTTTGGTGTTTGGTCGTTCATTACATAGGATATGTTTGCTCATGGCTTTTATGAGACTACAGTTGGGGAACAGATCCTAATGTGGATGATGGTATGGCTATTTCATCCAGCTACATTATTGCAATGTATTTGCTCAGTTTGTCATCTCCTATAATAATTTCTGTCACCTTATCATCTAACTTGCTCCCATATCCACCTCGCTCTGTCTCACATGACCTGCCCAGTGAGCATCTGCTATGTACTCACTACACCTGGCTAGCAAAACAACGTGTGGATGATTGACCTTCCAAGCTGCTGACCCATTCTACAGAATCATTTTGTGACCAGTGCCCTTCTGTATCTGATCTGTTACTGTTGAAACATTTTGAGCAGTCATATTCATGGATGTGATCTTACATAGTGAATCTCATTTAACAACATTCCAGATATAAATATGCCTGTGATGTTTTAGAGGTATATTTTTTATTTGACTTTGATATAAAATGTGTTTTATTTTATTGTTATTTTTAGTATTTTTATATAAACTGTCAGTTTGTGAAGTGTCAAAAGGTGATATTGCATGATTATGATATGATGCTTGTTTGGCTTACAGCTATAGATTGGTGCTTTTATACTGGGGAATAATTGTAAGTGATAAATTTTGCTGGGAAAGATATGAACTTTGATACCTCTTACTAAGTAGATGTTTGTGAATGTTGGGGCACTTTTTCTTTCCCAGAATGAGTCGTCTGCTTATAGAGCACACTTGTAAATGTCAATATATTAAGTAAATTGATTTGAACTCATAAACTGCATGTTATAATGATGACTAGAGACTGTGTTTGTTTATACAAACTAATATTTAGGTAGTTAAAGCAATAAGATGAAAATACATTACAATAAATGAGAAGGGACTGTGAAAACAGTGATGTAGTTATAAATTGTGTAAGAAGTAAAAAAATGATAATACAAAGTTATGCTAATTTGATTACAAACTATTGTAAACTGCCACAGGAGTGCTTGATGACATGATTATGTTGTCAGACTTGTAAACAGTTTTAAAATAGGTTAGTTTTATTCAGTTACTTTTAGTCCAGCTTAGCAATTAAAATATATATATATCTTAACTATGATGTGACTATACATGACTGAGCAAATAAAGTCCAGTTAAATGCTTTCAGATTAACCATGCTTAACAAAGCAGGGAAACCCATTCTTGTTTTACAAGCTCTATACTTCACTTAATTATCATAGAAACTGTAAAAGATAGGATTACATTACTTTTTAACATTGTCTCTGTATATGCAGGATTCCTAGCAAGTATAAATGGCAACCTCAAGGGCATTTCTTTAGATTCCTGGGGTACACTTTCCTCTTTCCATGCAGTTTTCTTTTTATCCAGTCAATCTTTGCACAAATCATGTTTTATGCTTTTTTTTGTCTTTTGTCATAATGTTAGTGACACAAATTGTATCATGTTTGCAGGCTACTCAGAATGCCCCACATGAAAGTTGAGCTCTACAGGAAAGCAATTCAGAAGATTTCAAATGTTGCTTAATTGCACAAATTTATTTCATATTCCATTACCCCAGTTTCACCACACATATTATGTCCATTAATATAGTTAGTCAAGAAATTATAACTTCCTTATTGTTAAAAAAAACACTTGCATGTTTGTTAAACATTAAGTGACTCTGGCCATTCTTTCAAGTCTTTGTCATCACTTTTTATACCCATGCTCACACATTGCACAGACAGCAGGCAATATATACATCAATATGTCATTAAGTTATAAAATTTACCAGTAATAATGTTAAGACACAATAAAATAATTCCCCAAACATCTGATTTCAACCCCAGCTTCTGTATTCTGTAATAACCTCAAAGTACTTTTGCAGGGTGACCCAACAATTTATTGCACATTACTAAGCAGACATCAGTTAACAGCAATCAGTCAATTAGAATAGGTGCTCTCATTTAATACTGATGCAGACAAAACAGTCGCTAGATATGATTGAACAATTTTGTTTGGTAAAGCTAAACCAATGAAATGTTATAATGGAAACAAATTCACACTTCAGAGAGTATTAAACAATTTTATTATAAGAAAGGAACTAAAAATCAACATTTGTAAAATTATACATTAGAGAAGTGAAGCTAGAAAATCTACAACAGGCTAGCATTATCTTTGACAAGGCTATTCAATACATTTCCGAAAGCCACTTTGATTCTTTTTTGCTGTATAAAATCAGTTACACAGTAAAGCACAACCTCCTTCCAAGACATTTAGATTTTGTTTAGATGATAACTTTATATTTAGACTTTGTTTAGATGATAACTTTATACAGCAGTGCTATCTATTGGCTGATAATACCCAATATCCTGTATAACGCACATGTTATGCATGGATGTCTCTATGCATTACATTCATGTGTGGACATTCAACACTATACACATGGCAACATGTATTACACAAGCTGACCCACATGACTCAGGTGAAATATGTATGTCACAAACCAGACTGGTTACTAGTCAGCGACTTCTGCCTCTATACCATGGTTTTGGTATAGAAGAACCTGAGTGGCCCATGTAATGAGGGAGAACATTATTTCTTGATGGGAATCTGGATTAGCTATGGCTTGTTGCCAATGCTTTACGGAACAGTGCACAATTCTGAAAAGTAAGTGTTTCCATTTAAATAGCTGCAAACCAAGGCAATGCACCCTCAAGTTTGAAGTTTTTAGTAAAATTGTACCGTGAGTGGCTTGGAACCCTGGTTGCATGGGAAGGCTGTGGGCTCCCACCAATGATGGTTAAGCATGAAACTCCAAATCTTTGTTGATAGATTAAGGTTTGGTCATCTGCACTTAAAATAGTTCTAGTGGATCCATGGGCATGTTTTAAGCTCTATCCCATAATGCCACCACAGCTCTCCTGTCCTTTTCCTTTGGGAACACATTATATATCAGCAGGTCACCCTCTTCCAGCATGTTGTTCACACACAGCATGGAACATGCAAGTAACATTCAGCTTGTGGCATCTGGGTGCCACTGTTTGCTCCTTCTGATATACCTAGGTTGTGAGCTTCCCTTATGGGAGAGGAAGCATTCTTGTCATAAATTGCCATGATAGATTATCTGCTGTATTGTACTGATACACAGTGGTACTATGGGATTACGGTACCACTGTTAAAAGTCAAAGCAACAAGTGCTGATTGACATTGCCAAAAGATAAAATACAGGTATCAATTAGACACATAAATGTGTCTTATTCTGTTCACTGTTAAGCTTTGTGTCTTCTCTTTTGGTGTTCCTCCCAGCCCAGCTTATGGACTGGTGATATAGTCTAGAAAAAGATCAACTATGAAAATGAGTGATATTCACAGTACTGAGTTTGGTGTTATTATGGCATATCACGTGAGGTATTCATATATGCCCCATATTTGTGTCATGCATACTTGTAGCAGTGACATACTCATAACTACAAGTATGTCTATGTAAGATGTTTCTTCTGTGAGTGAATGCCTGGCAGATGCAGCTAATTTATTGTATATGTGCATCATGCACACTTCAAGGTCTAAGACACACAAACACACACACACACACACACACACACACACACACACACACACACACGAGAGAAAACCCACTCACACATACACACAGACACACTACAGCCTAAGCTGAGCTCTCCCAAAAAGAGAGAGCTAGAATGATTTTCTTCAACCACAGCACTTTCATTACATCTATAATGACCATACAGTGAGTCAACTATGCTCCCATCCCCAACTCATATGTATGGTAAGCTAAATTTCATTATGACCATAGTGATACTCTTGACCATGTTTTCTCATTAAAATTTTATGTCATTTGAACTTCCCTAAAATTCTTTATAGATATATATATATATATATATATATATATATATATATATATATATATATATATATATGGGTCTACCTGAGTTAGTCGAAACGCCAGAAGACCGACAAGCGAATCGCGAGGCCCAGAAGATCGACAGTTCAGAAGACCGATGCGACGGATGAAAACATCGACGCCGAGGATGCCGACATGGGAAAAGACTGTGTAAGTATGCGGTAGTGACGGACGTTTGGGTGCGAGTAAGGTAAGTGTGGATATTGACGGTGTGTGGGGATAGGGGTGGGTTAAGTGAGTTAAGGTCAGTGCGCGGGTTAGGTAAGTGTGTGGTAGTGATTGTGTTTGGGTTAGGGGCGGGTTAAGTGAGTTAGGGTTAGGGAGCGGGTCAGGTAAGTGTGCGGTAGTGATTGTGTTTGGGTTAGGGACGGGTTAAGTGAGTTAGGGTTAGGAGCGGGTCAGGTAAGTGTGCGTAGTGATTGTGTTTGGGTTAGGCGGGTTAAGTGAGTTAGGGTTAGGGAGCCGGGTCAGGTAAGTGTGCGGTAATGATTGTGTTTGGGTTAGGCGGTTAAGTGAGTTAGGGTTAGGCTGGGTTTGCTGAGTATGCGATAGTGACGGACCTTAGGGTTAGGGTTTGGGTTAGGGTTGTAGATAGTTGTGTATGTGAGGTTTAGTGTGGGTTTGTAGGGATTTTGGTGTGCTTGTGTTGTGTGTGTTTTTTGGACAGGGAATGTGTTTTGTTTGTTGATTGTTGTGATTGTGGTGTGTGCAGTGTATGAGGTTTCGTGTTTGTGTACCGTCGGTTATTTAGTTGTCGGGCATGTGGGGTTTCGTGTTTTTGCACTGTTGGTTATGTGGTTTCGGCGATTGCGTTGTCGGTCTTCTGGCATGTCGATTATGTCAGGTAGAACCATATATATATATATATATATATATATATATATATATATATATATATATATATATATTTATAGTGTCATGTTATACGCATTATTTGTTAGGATGCTTTGAAACTTTAGCAGACAGTTAAAACTAATTTTAACCAGAAATGTCTCTATATTTTTCATAAAAAAAATAAGAACAAATATGGCAAAGTTTATTTCACTTCATTTTGGTCATTCCTTACACTCCAAAAGTGGAACAGTTCTCCAACTGACATGTAATCCTCCACTGTATTTCTGCTTCAAGCCACTAGAATCAAGTCCCACAGTTTATCTCTCACCACATGTTTTACACTTGCTCCTACAACAAAGCTCCTCTCCTCTCTACCTTAGTGTAAGAGAGGGTACATTTCTTTTATTACTTATCCATTTGAAGCATTTCATGTGGTTAACCCACATGCAACCTAATGGGTTTGTTTCCCTCATTCTGACTTACCCTACAATGTTTTACTGTCTTACTACTTTGCATCTTCTACCTTTCTTCCACACGCTTCTCATTCTCAGTGTTGTTAATTCCTGTGTTTTTATGACAGAAATTCTGTTTTCCCAAAACTGCTATGCGGTTCAAATGATTTAAAACTATATTGTTGATCATACATTACCTGCAGCTACAGCAGTTGATTTTAGATACCACTTAGATACAACAGAAAACAACTTTTTCATGTACTTCTTGAACTACACTAAATAATACATTATACCTACGCAGTCATCTTCCTATATTGCTTGCAGGCCTCTTATTTTACTCATATGTGTTTTATGTCAAGTTTTTCCTCTTATCACTACTTGTGATTTGATAATTAAATGTATTTTAACTTGGGGTCAGTTCTAAGAAACCGTCATAAAAATCTATGGTATAAAACAATACATGCACAGCATTAAATGATAAAGTATATTCATTCATGCTAAAGATTAGCTGAGAGCATTTCAGTACAAGTAATGAGCCTGGGGCTTGTATGCTGCTGTCTCAGTTCATAACTGATACCCTTAATCTCAGATGTTACTCACAGAGTACAGCACAGTATCACAGGGAGTACCAACATGCTTAATATGTTCCTTCTTCCTTACAAAGTTAGTGCATTTCCAAAGCCACAATTGGGTCAGCTGTCAATCTATACATTGTGACCAACCAAATTATGCATGTAGGGAAAACCCCAAATGGCAACACATTTTAATACCGATCCTATCATAGATACCTGGCTTTCACTTTCCTTTTACTGATTCACTACATCAGTGACTGACTGACCAACACTAGGGGAAATCCCCAAATGCCCACATTTTGGCTCTACCCATCTCATTTCAGTCATTATTTTTTTATCAGTTCTATAGTCTGCAGGGAAGGAGACTCGTTCTATGAGACAAGGTGAGTTAAATGAGCTGATTCTCTTGTAAGCATTTCAGTGTCTAGATTCTTTAACATTTCTACATTTTCTGTAATATTTAAACTACTTTGGTTTCTCACATAATACAGAAAACATGATTGTGGGTGCTTGTAAATTAATGGCCACTGCTAAGTAAGTACAAAACACTGTGCTCATACTGAAGCAAGTAACATCAATATTTTGTTTGCACTCTATTGCAGTGTTTAATATGCTGTGAATAAATGAATAATTTACATGTAGCAAAGGCAGATTAATTTCCCACCATGTCTATTTTAAGCCTGTGCAACTTGTCTGATTGGATAATCTACCTATTCAAACACACACATACATGTGAGTGCATGCCACACACACACGCGCACACACACACACACACACACACACACACACACACACACACACACACACACACATACATATACATACACACACAAATATATATATGTATATATATATATATATATATATATATATATTTATATATATATATATATATATATATATATATATATATATATATATATATATCTGTATATGTATGCACATACATACATACACATGCATACACTCGTACAGTTCAGTCCCCAGTGCACAATCCAGGTCCTTCAACATCATTTCCCACCTTTTAATATTTTTTTTAATTTATTAATTTGTTTGCCAAGTAAATTGATCATTCTGGAACATTTTCAGCTACAACCGGGACCCCAAGGGCAAAGGCTAATATATATGGGCAATTTAGAAAAGAACATCAAAAGTATGTCTTTTGAAAGAGGGAAAAAATGAAGGTATCCAGAGAAAACCCATGCAGACATGAGAAGAATGCAAACTCCATATAAACAGTGACTGGAGAGGAAAACTAAACCCCAGACTCTGAATCCAAGAGACACATATCTCAATAAGTCTGTGTGCTACCGACTTGTAATCCTGTCTATGTCAGTGGCATGGCAAGAAGAAATATGTCACAAATCACTCATTTTCACAAAAGATTAATCTTAAGATTAACAAGTTATAATAAACAATTTAAACTTAATTTAAAAATACTGTCAAAGTATTTTACAGCCAAAAAGAGAATAAACCCTGAGTGACACCTGATTACTGCAGCAACATGATCCTTTCAGTCTGCCAGTGACATGGGGGTCCCAGAGACCCCAACCTCCCCTTGTGTCTTGGCTACGTTAATCCTGACCCCACCTTAAACTCTACTTATGAATCTCATACATTATTACAATATTTCTTAGAATATAGCTGACCTCTATATTGATGAACTCTCAAAGAACGAAAAGCATTAGATCTATACTTACCTTTCAGATTCCTGAGTTAATGTGTGTCCAAATCACAATGGGCATCAATCCTCTTACTCATTCTGCAAGGCTCATAAACTCTGACTTTAATAAAAAAAGTAGTTCCAGTGCAGAAGTTGCTCACTTATAAATGTTGATGTTAACATGCAAGCATCTCAGCTGTCCAGATTTTCGCAGACTGTTCAGATTTTTGCCTCATATTTTTGTTATTCTCCTCATAAACTTTACACTTTTCTGGCAAATCATTGAGGATTAAAGTCATTAAATAATGACAAACATTTGAGTTTCAAATGTCATACCCTTCAGAAAATGTGTGCTGTTATTCCATCAACCTTCTAAGTTTATAAAAGCAATATTTAAAATTGTCCCTAGTTCTGCCCCCCCCCCCCCCCCCGGGCATTATTTTTGGTTTTGTCCAGAATTCTTGTGCTAAGAGGTTGAGAGGTACGTTAATGTGATGTGTGATTTATTACACACAATACTGCAGCATGGACCAGGCTTTGTAGTCTAAGAAATGTAATAAGCTTCCAGTGAGTTTTCCTACTGAAATAAGTATTAATAAATGTTTAAGAGTCTATACAGGTATGGAGAGTGGTATTTTACAGTTATATATGAGTAAGTCTTTTGCTGTTGTAGAAAAATAACATTTGCAATTCTATCATAGTCTATAACAGTAGAAATTCAGAAAATGCAGAGAGTTGAAAGAGAAGAAGATTGCCCAAGCTATTCTTTATGCCACATTTTTATGTTGATTTCTGGATAGATTATTGTCTTTAAAACAGCTGGGGTAAATACATGTCTGTTGCTCCTCAGTATGAGAAAGAATATGAAGTAGTGTCAGTGGCACAGCAGATAACGCAGTCACCTTTGGTGCTGGAATGCTCAGAAGGCTGTGTGTTCTTGCCCCATGTAGGGGGCTCAATTAATCTTATCTTACTGACACTGGAGCATAACATTACGGGGTGCTACACTCTAATCCATGCTTCAGTTGAGACATCAAACTGAGGTCCTATCTGCCTTAGGTAGTGGTAGGTCAGGTGGATTAAAAGGAACCCTCTGCACTTATCACAAAGAGTGCGAGAAGTTTCTTGGTGTCTTAGCCAAATTTCCCCTAGTCAGTATGAATACCACCCTTGCGTCTCCTCAAAAAAAGAGGTCACTTGTGAAGTGGGGCTAACTCTGTCAAGCAAAGAAAAATAAAATAAAAATAAGTCATGATAACAGAGTATCCAAGTAAATTAATGTCAATTCTGGGTGCTGTGATACACACATGGTCCCAGCATTTTTCCCAGAAATAATACACTCTCCATTTAACTCAATATTATATAGGACTTCCTTTTTTGTATTTTGGTCCCTAGGAACAGACCATCAGATTCCACTAGCACCTTTTCTTGCTCTGTAAGGTCAGGAGTCACTCCTGACCCCTCCTGTCCCCTCCAGACTCTACCCATTTCTCCACTGTAATGTCTAACATACAATTAAATAAGGCTCTTATAGCCAAGAATGTCTGTTAGTGCATGCCCTAGGATTAAATAAGGAATACATGCCACAATGTCACCATCAGGACTTACATCCCTGCTTATGACTCCACCATCCCCCCAGAACTAGTGAGCCAGTAAAATGCTGTTGCCTTTCCTATTACCCTAAGATGCCTTCTCAAATATTACTAGTTGAACATAAGTTGCCTGGGTCGAAGACAAGATAGAACTTACTTGAAAAATTCTATTATGAAGACATATCAGCTTAAAATGCATCAGTCAACAAACTGGTCTTTGAAAAACTTGACACCCTACTGGAATCACACACAATGTGGTGAGCCAAAAGCCATGACATGAAGCTGCAAGTGGGCCCACCAACTGTCCCTGTTTTGGAGGAATATCCTAGTTTTAAGCTTGATTTACCCCTTTACACAGTTTTCTGAATCCTCTTCATCATGTGGTTTTTGAGGTTGTCGACTACACAGAAAACTATACTACATGACACAACAATAATTTAAAGAAATAGTAAACACGTTACAATTCCCTTTGTTGAGAAGCAAAACTAAATGACTATGTGGTGGAATTTTGTGATACACTTTATTAAAGCCTACATATTTTACTAACTCCTTGATAATGTGTGTATTTATTTTCATACTTTTTGTCACTTTCTGTTTTTAAACACGTTTCTGAGTAGTAGCCTACATTCCTACTGAAAGCAGGAAGACTTACGTACTATTTAGTATTCAAACTTTATGACAACTAGATGTCTAGACATTTAGCTGGATGTTCCTATTTTTCAGGAGCCTTTGTTCTGATTTTCACTGTCTGCAGGTTGGGAGGTATGACTACAAGGCATTATTGAGAAGCAACAACAAACAGTAAAGTTGTTCTGTATATTATAATCTACAGTGTTTCATTATATCCCTAAAATCTAGACCATTACATTCTTAGGTAAGTGTGAGCCAGCAATTGAAGAATATCCTACAGAGAAGGCAGTGCCAAAAATAAACTCCATACATATGCTAAAAATAAATGTGACCTTAACTGACTCAACTTATACTATACAAAACGTGGGGTGTTGTATAGAGTATGTAGCATTTTGCTAGATGCAACCACAGGTATGAACTGATAGTTGCTTCAAAAAGTAACTGAACGGCAAGCATCTTTCTTTCTCTTCTGCTATGTTTGAATGTTACCGAAGGAAAACAAACAACTGCAATCAGAATGAGCATGTTACTTTGGCTTCATTTTGCATTTGCTGAGTAGGCTAATGCAATGATGACAAAATCATATTTTCAGGCATGACCTGAATATAAAAATGCAAAAAATAATGTCCAGAAATAATTACAAAGTGTGCAAGGAAAACTATTCATTGTGATTGCTGTATTTACTCTGCTTGCAATATATTTGAACTGAAGACACTAACCATTCAAGCTACATGATCTATGCATGACCAGTAAAGAAAACTTGGTTACAGTGAAATCATAACTAGGCTACCAAACATTTCTGTAGAAATCAGACTTCATTACTAAATTTAGCCCTCATCACTTTGAAGCTACAATATAGATGATTGTACAAGGTTTCTAATTTTTAATTATATGTTCACTGACTCTCTCTAATCATGATTAACAGGACAGCAGACAATGTAAAATGCAAATCTTATAGAATAGCACTTATGCAGTAATAGACTGCATGCAGAACTTTCCTGGAGGTAGCATTAAAAGCAGTATAAAGAGCATCCAGGAGGGCAACAAATTATCTGCAGCAGTACATCCCATGCAGTATTTAATAATGCTGTTGGTGAAACTACCTGTAGTGGGGGAAATCATGGCTATACTTACTAGATAAGGTGTGTACTCGGTCAGTAATACCAGTGCAAAGTGACCACCCTGTTGAAAGTGATCAAGATCTGTGTTACAGCAATGTCAGTGTGTGTGTGTGTGTGTGCGTGTGTGTGTGTGTGTGTGTGTGTGTGTGTGTGTGTGTGTGTGTGTGTGTGTGTGTGTGTGTGTGTGTGTGTGTGTGTGTTTAGTCTGTGTGCGGATTGCATTGTATCCATGCGCATCCATTTCTCTGCATGTTCATACATGTATCTGTCAGTGTGTTCATACATGTCATTACAGCGATATCATGTGTCAGTTTCATAGAAACAAATCATATTCTAATTTGCAGTAAAGAATGTGCACAGGCAGAGTATAGGTCATACTAGCGATAGCATTTTCACTAAAGGCTTTTTAAGTCAAAGTTAATTGACCAGGACAACACTTTTGTGAAAAATTTAAGTTCTCTAAAGACAAGTGCTTTCTGAATCTGGGGTGACACATATTAATGCAAGGAGAGAACCTCTCACTCCTTTAACTTAACTAATACTGAGATCTCTATATGTCACAGAAAGGTATTTGGCAACCTCAGGTTTAAACTTGCATTGAATGAACAGTCTTTAGTAAAATAGGTTTTAACCAAATAACCACTTCCTGCACACAGGTGTGTTACAACTGCTCACTCTCTACTCACAGTTACATGTTACATCATATAACAAAATACACTTCAGCAAAATTTAGGAAAAAAAATTACTGAGAAGGTTAAGGTGCATGCCACTGAGATACTGCTCCTGAGACAAGAATCAAATCACTGAACATTACAGTCAAGGTTATAAAGAATCTGTACAGGAAGTCATTCCTGCAAGTGGTCTTGTTGGCTGACATGTCACTGAAAACCACAGCTGTATGTCAGTGGGGAATATATATATAGTGAGGTATGTGTACTTATGGTGACTGTTGACAGAGTGTGTAATGTGAATATGTACCTTGGCCTGTGTACAGACTGTGGTAAATGTCATTGTTCTTGGTCCTGTTCTATGTGATGTTGCATGCTGCTGCAGTGTATGGTACCCTATCGGTGTACATGTTTGTTGGGCCAGACCAACACATGTCCCATACCACAGTCAGGCATCGGAATACATTGTATATTGGCCCAGTATATGTAGGGTTGGTGTGTGAGTGGCACATATGAGGATGGTGTTGTTCACACAGTCCATATACTAATATTAAGTACGCTTACCATATGTGACTGTGGCTGTGTTCAGATTGATTGTGGGTATGCACTTTCACACAGGTGTATGTTACTCCGTGCTGTTACATGCCTGTAGAGCCTGCTATGTTTGCAGGTGCATGTGTATTCCCCCATAAGAAATGTAGGCCAGTGTTGTAGCAGTCTGCCTGTAGTTTCCACAGTGCTTTGTGACATGCCTAGCAGCTCAGTGTATTTACCCAGTGTGATGTTATGTCCAGATATTTGTCACATGTACTGTTGCTGGGCCAACATAACTGTTGTGTATTTCTGACAAAGCAGTGGGATGCTGTACAGATGTGTGTCACTAACTAGTGGGTAGTATGTGGGCTTCTGACCTCTGCTCCTCCCGTTATTATGTGTCAGGACAGACAAGTGTGTGTGAATGCATAGACTGTGTGAGCTTATCTACTCCAGTATTTTTGTGATATCCCCATTTGCATGGGCTGTAAACATACACTTTGCCAGGCTTGGTCCACACTTTTTGCACTAAGGGAGTGCTGTGTATAGCTCTGGACTTACCAAAGTGTGTCAGACTGCCCACATGTATTGGTCATATCTCTGCTGTATTCCTCAGGATCATTACTGTGATTTATGTGGTATTGTACTATGATGATCTTATGATGTCTATCAGTAACTGATGGCGTACATGTCAATATCAGATGTGACTTCCCACACAACATTTCTGTTAAGACAACCCCTGTTACAGTAGCAAAAGTCTACATGTATACCTGCAATAGGTTCTTAGGTTCATAGGTAGGTACTAGGCTATTGGCCCTAGGGCCTATACAAGCCTAGCCAAAAAGGTACTCT
>NC_056735.1:1563770394-1563877894 GCF_019279795.1 Protopterus annectens
AATTACATAGGCTAAAATGGGTTCCTTGCAAAAGTACATACATCTATGTGTACAGTATTCTCTGTGTATTGCATCAACACCAAAGCCTCTGCGTGTGTTATATACAAGCATGTGGTGTGGACCACCCAGTACACTTACCATTGTCCACTGTAGAAGATCTGCTGACATCAGCCACCATGCACTCACCTGTATTCACCCCTAGACCTATCAGGCATGTGGCACATGCAGTAACTTTTATACAGACCTGTGACATGTGTTCAGCTGTACCCAGGATATGGCACAGTCAAGGTGTCACCACAGTGCCATACCCCTTGTAGGAAACAACAGCAGACCAACATCCTGCTGACACATGGGCACCTACAACACAAACGGAATACATTATGGAGACCACAGTCACTCAGTGTTAATAACAGCTATAATGCATCATGGCTGGACAGCTACACATCCTGACATGTAAGCATTAAACTTTAGTGCTGAAAACATGTTACACAGCATTACATTGGTACACCATAGTACAGTCACCCTGTGCATCAGAACCATATTAGCCTGTCCCTGCATTGATGTTATGGATGACAGGGATGTGGCACAGGTATCACCATATGCACAGGGTGTGTTGTTGGTTTGCCAGAGACCTAGGCTGAGCCATTCATTTGACATCATGTGTGTGTGTTAGGGGGTTTCATTATTAATTGGGCTGTTGTGATGTGGTCTGTGTAGGTATGGGGTTGCCCTAGGTGTGTTGGTGACGTGTGTGTGTATGCATGCACACAGTTCTGCCATGTGGCTGCCCTATACAAGGGTTTGTTGGACAGCTTTAGACCATACCTGGCAGGGTGTGCAGTTCCTCATCTATGGCCACTGGTGATGGGGTATGCATAGGCAATGTGACTGTGTACGGGGATGAGGTGAATAACAGTGGGATGTCAAACAATGGCGCATCTTCAGCCCCTGACAACCCTGCCTGTGCCTCAACACACCTATCATCATTGTCAGTGTCTGTATGGACACTAACATCAGTTTGCCTGCAGGAGGGACCCTGACCCACCTCGCCACCTGTGAGGGGAAAACAAGAAACGCACTTTAAGACCTGTACATCATTGCTTAACTGTATATACACACACACACACGCACACACGCACACACGCACACACACACACACACACACACACACACACACACACACACACACACACACACACACACACACACACACACACACACACACACACACACACACTTACAGGTGAGGTTGCACAAAGATATTACACACAGACCTCTCATTACCCATCTGTCAACATGCATGACATATGGCACTCAACAGCATGCAGTGTAGCTATAAACAATCCCTGTTATGAACATTATACATCTCTGTGATGCATGGGTTGTATTAGTAGGTGATGCCCCTTCCCCTGGAACACACTGCACTCATGTACACAGGGTTGCTGTGCACCTGTTCAGCACCCTGGCATGTACTGTGCACCATACCTCACAGGTGTACATGCCATTGCTGAATGTGTATATGTGCGTCAGTTATGTTTGCTCTGCTGCTCACAGCCTCCATGTGTTTGTCCGACACATACCTGGGATGATAAGTGGACAAATGTCATTAGTGAATACCTGATGTCTGATGTGCAGATCACATCATCAGCAGTGCATGTACAGCCAATAAAATACAATTACACTGACAACCTTCAAAACTTACTGTGGCTATGAGGAGTGTACACACCCTTACTGACATGGCTCCCTCTTCCCTGATATGCCATGGGGCCACATTACTGCATATGTTAACATTACACAAACCTGATAAGTAACATATGACCTGTGCAATCAAATGCAGTATCAAACAAATGTGTTAGTTGTGCAGATGCTGATTGAGATGCATACAATTTGTGGGTGCATAAGTGTGCACACCCTTAACATGATGGTTTGTTGCACCAACTGTTAAGTGTACTACAGGAGTCACTATTCCCGGAAGGGGTATGCTAGCATGGGCACCTGCATTTGCCAGTATTTGGTCACTCTGCCCTACAAATGTCCCCCAACTCTGCAAGACTGCACGGTCAACTCATGTGCACAGCCCTTGGATGTCACACAGTGCCTTCACTATTGCTGTGGAGTCAGGGTTATGTCTGGCACAATTCATGACCTTGACTGTGTGCAGATACAGCCATTCTTAGCGAGCTTTGGATGTCTGATTCAGTTCACTATTGTGTTTCAGGATGACACCCCTCCTCATCCTCAGCCTTTTTGCACATGCTTGACAACTATGGGCTACACATGAGTGTTATTTTGCAGTGTCCCAAATTCAGAACACCATGTATACAGGCCTAGTCCCTGCTAATAAATGGCAAGCATACAGGTGTACACTGGCACCAGCAAGGTATAGATGGGGATGGTGGAACTGAGGTCAGGTGAGGTGTTGCTTCTGCAGCACATGTATCTTAATTGATACTGTCTGTAGGTTTCCAACTTGGTCTTGGTACACCATTACACATTGCAACACATGCTTTTGGGGGATTTTTGATGCTTATTTATTTATTTATTTATTTTATTTTATTTTATTTTATTTTACATTTGTTGACTGGGCTAGTCTAAATGGATACATGTCCATTTTCAACAGCAGCCCGGGGAGATAAGCTCCAAAAACACACAATTACAAAAATGTTGGTAATAATATAACAAATGATCTTAGTAAAATACCTTACTTTTTAAAAATCTTAGCACGAACACTAAAAAAAATTATATGCATTAGAATTATGTTTCTAGCATTAGCTTAAATTACAAGATCATGGTCTCTTTGGTTATTAAGGAGAAAGGCTGGAGTTAGTACAGAAGAGTAAAGAGAGCATATATTATGCATATGCTACCTGTAGAGTGCCCTGTCTGATGTTTCCTGTGGAACAACTGTCCCATCTGATTACCCTAACCCATGGGTCACACTTATGCAGAGGCCAGCCGATTGTCGACACAGGTACTGCACAGCCAGTTCTTGCTAGACATTCCTGCAACTCCCTCAGTGTTGTGGCATTTTACTAGGCAGCCTGCATGACCAGTTTGCAACATGTGTCATCATCTGTCTTGGATGGCCATCTGTTAATTTTCTACATTAATCTTGTCCCATACATCTTCGTCACATGCATGACTGTCTGCACTGTTTGCCATGGTATATGCAAAGGTGAGGTAAGGCTACATGTCCCACTCCTGCATGCTACCTGTTGGGTATGGGATCCATTCCATGCTTGTAAGATGTGTGCAAGCTATGGCTGCCTCTGTTGCAGGTGAGTGGGCACATTTGATGGACAAAAGTCTTGGACAGCATCCCATTTCTTCGAGTGACATTGAGGACCTGTATTTGCTGAAAGGTGCATACTCATGAAGAGGGAATGCAGTCAGTACCTCAAAAGCTGTTTCCACAATATGTTATTTGGAGTGTATGCACACATATGCTTCCAATGTTTGTTAAGGTATGCATTCCCCATATTTGCTGTCCTAACATAGGATTCCATATTACACATTCATTGCTCATGTTAGGACCACATTACATGTTGTAAGGGTTGTGAAATATGGTATTGTGATATGCCATTGTGTAGACCTGTAACAGTTGTCATTGTAATAGTGGTATATACACTGTTGTAGCACTGTATAAGGGTGATGTTTCAGACATGTTTCCACTGTAGGCCATTTGTCCCACCATTATGTTCATCTCTGTGCACACATCTTGCAATGACAAGTTGTTAGTTATATTGCAAGACTCTTACATACCCTTCAAATATGCCACCATGGTGACCACTGTGATGCAGTGCAGTTAACAGCAATAATAAGTGAACAAGTACAGCATGCATTATGGGTAGGTGTGTTAAATTTGTGCATGGCAAATACCATGGCCATAACATGGCCAGTGTATTAGCAAACCTGAACAAACAACACCATACTCCCCAGCTACAGGCTGCTGCCCCAGAGGTATACCAGAGAGACCTACATAGTTGTGTGAGAGATGTGATGTCAGTAGCCACACCTGTGGCATTGGTACAGGGTGGGAGCAGCATTACAGCACATCAACAATACAAATCCACAATACTACAGATTATGCACATCTGTTTATTACTACAATGCAGCAACAGACTATATATATTTTATCTCACATATGCATGATTAAACTCTACAGATGCAGATGGATAAGCAACAGTGGTCTACTGATGTGCCCTGGGGCCTTACCTGCACGCTCCTTGTCCATTGTGTGGGTATAATATACACACACACACACACACACACACACACACACACACACACACACACACACATATATATATATATATATATGTATATAAACACACACACACACACACACACATATATATATATATATATATATATATATATATATATATATATATATATGTATATGTATATATATATATATATATATATATATATATATATATATATATATATGGGGTGCATTCAAAGAAGAGGTCCACACTCTCTAACTCTCCTTCCTCCACAGCTGCACTATTCTTCCTTGCTCCAAAACAGACGGGTGTCATATGTGGACACAGCCTAACATTAGGGGGGGTATATATAGGGACAGATTGCAGGTAAGCCTATTACATACCTATGGCATTTGTGGATGATACATTTCGCATTAACATGACTGTTCTGCAGGTAGTCGGGTCTGAAACTCATGTGTCTATCATAACCTCATTACTTCCACCACCAGCAATTTGCCACACTAATATGCATGTCTTGAGGTACAGAACACACACTATGATGGCTTACATCTTGTCATTCAGTGCTGATCTGCAAAGTTGACAGGTATGGCCAACTGCCCACAGGGCCAGATGCTAATTCCATAGCAGTTGTTCAGCAGGACATCATTACAACAACTCTTAATGGCACATATACATCTTTCCACATCATCTATCCCATTATTACAGACCAAGTATTACATTCAATTACATGCATATATGTTTCACATACCTATTGTCGCATTGTCCTCTCTTCTAGGTACACTTTTATGTGTCTCCTGTGTTACATAGGTTTGATATTTTAGATATGTTAATGTCTTTCCTGGGTTTTTTTTTTAGTTTTGTTTTTTTTTTTTTTTTGTTTTGTTTTTTTTCTCTCTCACTCTCTCTCTCTATCTCACTTTGAATAGGTTGCAGCATGGATTGTTAGGTGATGCTCATGATCAGGTGATAGCCTCTACACCAGTCAGTGTTCACCACTTGCTAATTGCATGCAGCCAGATGTGTAGTACTTCCAATTACTACTATAAATTACTACATCATGTGGGCGTTCTCCCTTTACCTTTCCTGTATGGAAGACATCCTTCCTGTGTGTAGGCAGCAGTGTTACAGACAACAGGAAGCAATACCTCTTACAACAGGACTTGCAGTCACAGGCCAGTTACATATTTATATAAGGTTCCAGACCTATGGCCAATGTGAGTATTGTTTTTATATGCATTGTATACCGCTAGTTTTACAGGGTTTGTGTGTAAATGCTAGTTTAGCATGGAATGCAGTCTGTCTGCATAGCTCTCAACTGTGGGCCTATCCACATGATGGCCAGAGGATTGGCTGTTATGTTTTGTCTGTTCACCACACAGTTCTTGTCTCTGATATATCAGTGGCATTCTGTCTGTTGAGTGCTATCAGTACATGGCTACATTCCTTTGTGTTTCTGACTTCATATTCCTGCATAAGGGTATGTTGCAACCAATCATGTAACACCAGCAACTTTCACAGTGTATAACAACAATAATGCAAATATGGCCCCGTGTTCCAGCCTCTGTCCTCCACCTACATTCCAGGCTTTGTCCATATGTCATGCAGTAAGAGGTTGTTAAATAGTGGCCTACCATTATGTAGTGCTGGCATTCCTGCCATCATTGCAGTGATGTTGTAGACTCCCACACATATTGTGGGGTAGGGTCCATATATATGTGCTACAGCTGGACAAAACTAGTGTGACTTGTACAGTCCAGCGGTCAGTGTATGTAACACTGTTATATGCCCTTGTAAGTCATTCTATGAGGGAGGGGTATGCACCATTTATAACCCAGGCTGTTACAACATGTGAGGGATATCAGTAGTAAGACACATGAAGGTATATGCCTGTACATTTTCGTACATTTCACCATGGGAACAGTGGTGGGCTAGTACTTACTGTCTAACAGACAGTTCTTTTTGTCAGTGTGGTAGTGATGTTTTAAGTTAAGCATTGTTATGTAACAGATACATTTTCATTGTGACAACTTAATTCTTTTCCCTGTAGGGGTTGAGTGCAGAGTGTAATGGAGGCTGCTGAACTACATATGTAATTAATAAGTGTTGACCGATTCTTATTTTCCAGGCCAGTGTTTCTTTACTATTGTACTACTTGAAGGCCCTGGCCTGGACAACAACATATGATGTAATGGGATCCTATCTCGCCTACCGACTCGGCCACTATATACTAGAACGAAGTCTCTAATTGGCTGGGCTACCCCTTATCCTAGAATGCACCACGCCTGCTTCCCCAGATCTCGTTTGCCACTTTTCAATCTGGACGTGGTCTCGACTTGGCTGGAGCTAAGTGATTTTTTCATTACTTTTTGGTCTTTTGACCTAGGGTTTTCTTCACAAATTTAACAAACAGCTGTTTTAACAGCTTTACGTGTGTGTGTAACCTGTTTTGGTGTGATTGGTATTTTTTTCTACATACCGGGCAAGGCCCATTTAAGTTAGAGGGCCCTTGCCCTTATTTGTGTGTGGGTGTGTTGATTTTGTCTCTCTGTACATCCTGATTTATCAGGCTAAGCCCGTTTAAGTTAGAGGGCTTCTGCCCGTTTTGTGTTCTGTATCTCGGGCCAGTCACGTTTTTGAGTCAAAGGGCTCGTGCCCTACTTTAAGGTTTGCTTTTGTTGTGGGAAATAGTTGTGTGATAGGATGTCGAAAGAGCAGAAGTCTGGTTTTAAAAAGTGCACCAAGTGCAACTACAAAATGTCTCTTACTGATAGCCATGCTGTTTGTGTATATTGTTTAGGACCGAAACATTTGCAGGAAACATGTAGTGTTTGTCATGCTTTTTCCTCTAGGGTCCTTCAAGAACAAAAAAAATAAATTGATCCTTAAGGGCCTTATTAAGCCCTCCTTTGAGGAAGCTTTGGCTTCTCCTTCCTCTCCAGCTTCTAAAAAGAAAAGGTCGTCGGTTCCGACCTGTCCATCGGAACCGACTTCCAAGAAGCATAGGTTGACCTCTTCTTCCTCGGCTCCAATGGCTTCGGAGCCTCTGGTGGAAGGGTCTGCCTCGATACCTCTTTCCTCGGCTCCATTGGTGTCGGAGCCGCAGGTTGGGGGATTGAGAGGCGAATCACCTGCTTCTGCTCCTTTGGTCTCGGAGCCGTTGGAGGTGTGCAGCTCAGACTCTCCCCCCCCGGCCCCGAAGTCCCCTTCGGCGCTGATGCTTATTCATACGGTTCCGGATCCGGTGCCAATGGTGTTGGAGCCGTTTCAGAGCCAATCCCCTGGTCTATTGGAGCCGAGAGAGAAGTCGTCTCGGCCCCCATCTATTTCCTCTAAATCCTCCAGGTTGTCAGACTCAGATTTGGACAGAGTTATCCAGAGGCTTTTCCAGTCCCCGGTTTTTGCAAAAATGGTCTCGGCTCCAGCCCACTCGGCTCCGGAGCCAGTCCCCACTTCGACGCATCCGATTCCTCCTCTAACCTCCTCGGAGCCGTTGGAGTCGGTGATGGTAGAGCGGAGCAGAGTTGTCCAGTCGGAACCGAGACTCCCTCGGAGCTTCTCTGTTCCGACCATCATTCCTACCCTGTCCTCGGCATCAGGGTTCGGTACCGGGACTTCCTCGGTCGGGGCCGAGGGGAACACTTTGGAAGTGGTAGCCCTGGCCTGGACAACAACATATGTTATGCTTTCAGATTACTGTATCCTATGTTTTACTTGAGTGTTGCATTACTCACTTATGTATTTCAAACTCCTAACTGCTATATGAAATGGCATATACAATTTATATGTATGTAAACCTGTGTGTGTTGTCATATCCTTTGACATCTCTGTGGGTATATGTTTCATGTAATATTTGTCTTTTGTATGAGAGAATCAAACACTGGCCATTTTAAAAGGTGGCAACTGTAGGAATACTGGCTGTTCAATATGCTGTGCACCCTCTAAATATGTATGTTCTTATAGATATCTATACGTAGTAATATATGCATATGTGTATGTATGTGTATGTACACATATATGTATATATATATATATATATATATATATATATATCTATATACATATATATATATATATATATATATATATATATATATATATATATATATATATATATATATATATATATATATATATATATATATATATATGTGTGTGTCTGTGTGTGTGTGTATGTATATATATATATATATATATATATATATATATATATATATAATATGTGTGTGTGTGTGTGTGTGTGTGTGTGTGTATGTATCATTGGAATGCTTACTGCTTCCACATTGTACATTTCCTATGGTAGACAGACTGTTCTGCTTGATATGTTATTGATATCATCCTGACATTGTACAGCTGAGATGGATTACTGTTAACTTGTTGTGGCTATGTTGTGTAGAGTCCTGGGTATGAGACTCCGAAGTGTTGGTTATTGTGTTGCAAGGCAGATCTGTTCAGCTGAGGAGGAGGGGATGACATCAATAATTACAAGAGGCACATAATTTGGGCCCCCTCACCCCCATTAATGGTGCCTTTGGTCATATATTTATTTGTTGTGTTTATATATATATATATATATATATATATATATATATGTGTGTGTGTGTGTGTGTGTGTGTGTGTGTGTGTGTGTGTGTGTGTGTGTGTGTGTGTGTATATATATGCATATATATATATATATATATATATATATATATATATATATATAGATATACATATATCTTTTTACATATATATATATATATATATATCAATATATATATATATATATATATATATATACATACATACATACAGACATGTACATATATGGGGTTCCTATCACATTGTCGAAAACTGACAATGTCGAACAGCTACAATATCGAAAGTGGCGTTCATCGCAACTGTTCTTGTGGGATCGCATTACAGTGAGGATCAGTAAATTTGCCCTTTCCTCACTGTAGTGCAATCTCGGAGTTGGTATATATAATTAGTGGGGGGTGTGGGGGGCACAGCCCCCCACAAGAACAGTTTAGATGAACGGCACTTTCTGTATTATAGCCGTTCGACATTATCACTTTTCGATAATGTCATATAGACGCCATATATGAATACATTTCCCCTACTGTTGAATGACTGTGCTTGATGATATGTTTGAAAAAACATCAGATTTGTTTATCGCTGACATGGTGTAGTGGTAATTCACTTTGACTACAGTGTGCTGGGTCCTGAGTTTGAGACTTGCAATAGCTGATTCTTTTGTTGCTGGGCAGAACAGGGGCTGTTGGAGAC
This sequence comes from Protopterus annectens, assembly GCF_019279795.1. NCBI lineage: Eukaryota > Metazoa > Chordata > Ceratodontiformes > Protopteridae > Protopterus > Protopterus annectens. The sequence goes on from NC_056735.1 coordinate 1,563,779,889, forward strand.
AGCATGATTAAGGCACTTTAAAGCAGTTTTAAGTGGGTTTGCACGGGTTTGCATGGAGCTAAGTGACACTTACGTGAGCTTAGCTTTACTTACGCCTGCTAATGGCCGCTTATGACTGCTTAAACCAACGCTAATTTCAAATAAAGAAAAGAAAAAGGGGAGATAGGAAAGTGGTGAAACTGGGGCAGGGGACAAACAAGAGGAGAAACAAGTAGAGATGTGCAGGACGGGTGTAGGAAAGGACCATAGCTCTGCATTTCTTTGGCGGCAACAGCTGCTTTCAATGTGGGCAATTTAGAATTTGGCACCTAACACTCTACAGGGAGGTGTGTGGGCATCATACAATATGAATGATTGATAGGGTTAGACTGTGCGCTGAGTACATGCCTCTGGGCGAAATGCAGAGCTATGTATGGGATGTGCTTTTTTTGTGGGACAGATGCCCTTTTTTCTTTTTAAGGTGAAAGTAGGATGTTAAGGAAGGATTATTGGTAAGTGTGATGAGGGAGGTTTGGTAGGAGAAGTTGCATTTGCAGACAGACAAGACAGACAAGACAGCAGACAGGGGAAGTGTAAGACACATGGGGGGTAAACACCTTGACAGGAAGGGTGATTGGAAATCTGAGGCTCATGAGCCCCCCAGATGGTAGTAGTGGCACTGATGTCCCCACCCAGTGGCAGTCATCACTATTCCTTCACAGCCCTGAAAGTGGCTGTGCTGGGGGCTGGGCTGCAGGGGCCATCTGCTCCTCTAGCTGTGACAGCCTGTCCTCCACCTGGCACAGATGGTCGTCCAGCTCCATCTGTAGGACACTGCGCCCCATGCCACAGACCTCTTCCTGAGTGACAACGTTGTCACCCTGCCCACTTGCAGGGGGGGAGCACCATCCCCTGCAGCGGTTCCACTTGAGGGTGGTGCAGGACCAGCAGATGAGGGAGGTCTGGATTGGGTCTCAGACGAGCTGGGAACTGGTGCCTCAGCCAGGTGGAGTGGAAGAGGCGGATCCGCTGAGATCTGCCTTCCCATATGTGCTATGGTGTGGAACTTAACAATGAATATTTGTTAGTCATGCACAACACATTACAACATTAGTCAAAATAGCATGCATGGATATTCCCATTAACCCAAAAAAGTGCAATTATAACAGTGCCATAGCAAACAGAACCCATGCATATATGGAATGGCATTCAGGGTTGCAACAGCATGCCAGTATATGTTATGTCAGGACCTGTTCGCATGTGTGACCTCAGATTCTATCATTATTAGTGATACTGTTATGTTCGTTACTATGGATGTAACATCTCTGTTTACTTGCATACCTAATTCTGATGGCATTTGCTATCTACAAAGGTATTTGAGAAAACATTCAAGTTGGTCTAGGTCCAAAATTGACTTTATTGCTCTACTAATGGAATTGGTCCTAGACAACAATGTTTTTCTCTACGCTGATACATGCTATAAGCAGGTTAAGGGGGTCGCCATGGGAACGAGTTGTGCTAACAGCTATGCCAACTTAGTCATGGCAACCTTCGAGGAAGAACATATAGTCCATAACACACATATAGCCTTTTACAAAAGGTTCGTGGATGACCTTTTCTTTCTTTGGAATGGGTCTGTAGAGGACTTGGAAACGTTTCTTGGGTATGTAAATTCTTGCAGTAGTTTTTTGAAATTCACAATGAAGGTTTCCACCACTAGCATAGACTTTTTGGATGTCACAGTTTTTAAGGTTGGTAAACAGATTAATACTAAGATCCACAGGAAGATGTGCTATCAACCAGCTTTTTTACATCGGGAAAGTATGCACAGTACACATATTTATAGGAATATAATCAAGGGTCAAGCTATGCGGGTATCACGCCTATCTACTTTACAAGAAGACTTTACAACAGGGCTGATATCCTTAAGGGAAGGGTTAATCACTAGAGGCTACACACATCAGGAAATAAATCAAGCATATAGAGGCATTGATGAACTTAGAAGAGATAGGGCTAAGCCCTATTTCTCACATCCTTCTCCTCATTTAAATTTAAATTCAAGATTTAATACTATAGTTCGACCAATCAGCATAGTTCTACCTTTTGGTGAAAAGTTAAATATAGTTCAAGAAACCATAAAAAGGAACTGGAACATATTAACAGCTGATATGAAAGTGGCTGGCCTTGTTGGGGAGATTCCATCTTTTACCTACAGTAACATGTGCAATCTCAAACGACATCTTTGTGGGGCCTCGACGAGGCCCGCCAAACTAAGAACGGGCCTAGAAAGAACTAATAAATGTGGCAGTTGCCCACAGTGTATCTATATTGACCAATCACATTATTTTCGTCGTCCAGATACGGGTCATTTATGGACCCTTAACTATGATTGTGATTGTGCAACTAAGAACGTGGTGTACATTGCGCACTGCATACAGTGTTTTTCTTTTTACATGGGGAAAACCAACAGAACCCTTCGTGAACACATACGTGATCACGACTACTGTTTAAGGAGATGGCAGGATTGCAGTGCAGTGGCTAAGCATACCCTTAACGCAGGGGAATCACACACTTTTCTATATCAGGTTATACAAGTTTTGGATGTAAGTTCGCGATGAGGAGATATCACTAATATAACTGAGCAAGCTGAATTGGGCTGGATTTGTAGACTAGCTGCCCATAGAGGCAGAGGCCTGAATGAGGTCTTATCAATTAAACCCCATCTTAAGGGCAGGAGACTTAGGTAGCTCACACTCTCTTATATACATTGCTTAGATTTATTGTTGAACTTGAATTATATTTGGTTTTCTTTTTGCTAATTTTAATTTTACTTCAGCTCTCTTTTTTCAACCTTTCAACTGTGACATGTCGTTATTATCAAACCTCACATTTGTTCACATCAGTTTATATCATGAAACATTGCTCATCATATTTTCATCTTCGTCTGTCATTATTTTCTTCATCAATATTTATATCACTTGTATTTTCATTTTTATTTACAATATTTCACACATTTTTCATTCCTATTTTAAAATTTTCATATAAATTTCATATATATTTTTATATATTTATATTTTTATATTTATCAGTTTATACACAATTTCATATCTACATTATATTTTGAAATATATTTAGTATATTTAATATTTAATATTTAATATATTATACCATTTTATCACATTTATTCAATACGGGTTTTAATGTTCTACAATAAAGCATGTTTGTGCTTATGTTTCGGCCAGCACAGGTCTCTATGCATGATTATTTATTTCCAGATAGAGAAGCGTTTTATTGGCCATCATAACCTGTATAACATCTATGTTAAATTAAGTGTGATTTTGGTTTGTTTAGCTTTGATTCAGGATTTTTTAATGTTAATTTGTGTTCTTGTTAGTTAAACGTGAAGGTAGCGACTTGATGAATATTTTGTCATGCTTTATTTCATTTTCGTCTCTCTTGAAAGATTTAATATTTTTAGAAAATGTCTTTTAGCAGAGCTTTGAAGATAATGTTTCATACATTAGAACAACTAGTGAAACTATTAAATGTTTAAGTTTAAAGCATGTTTTTAGCCGCAATGTATTTTTAGTTGTAATGTATTTTTAAAAGTGATATGAAGTACGGTCTAATAGGACTGTGATTGGCTGAGGGCTGGACACTATGTATTTAAACTTCCAGCTCCCAGTCACTAACTGTTTGTCTGATGAAGCGGCGAGTAGATGCCGTGAAAGCGCTCACATTAAATTTTGGATTTTTTACATCTTGGACCGCATGGTTTTTTACATCTTTCCTGAACATTGCCTTCACTTGGAGATTGATTTGCTTTGAACTTTTATTTCTGTGATGTTAGAGTCGTATTTTGTGTTCCTCCTGGCATGCGACTCTGTGAGTATTGAAGCAGCAATTTTCTAAATGGTTGGAAATGCTTGTTTGTCATTCTGGAATTGTTCTTTGGAAACTATAAGCTTTTTAAGCCATTGGAGTCACTTATTTGATGCATTGAGTTATCGACTCACGAGACTGGCCAAACATTGACCTTACAGTCCCTTTAAATCTCAGGGTTTGTTTCAAGAACTGTTTATTGATTGAAAGGATTTTTACCAAACTGGTTTCTGCTCCGTTTGTTTTGGGAACGTTGGTTTATTCATATTTATTGTTTGGTTAGATTGGGACATCTGGGAGGTTTTTTACTATAATATATACATGCATACATACAGACATGTACATATATGGGGTTCCTATCACATTGTCGAAAACTGACAATGTCGAACAGCTACAATATCGAAAGTGGCGTTCATCGCAACTGTTCTTGTGGATCGCATTACAGTGAGGATCAGTAAATTTGCCCTTTCCTCACTGTAGTGCAATCTCGGAGTTGGTATATATAATTAGCGGGGGGGTGTGGGGGGCACAGCCCCCCACAAGAACAGTTTAGATGAACGGCACTTTCTGTATTATAGCCGTTCGACATTATCACTTTTCGATAATGTCATATAGACGCCATATATGAATACATTTCCCCTACTGTTGAATGACTGTGCTTGATGATATGTTTGAAAAAACATCAGATTTGTTTATCGCTGACATGGTGTAGTGGTAATTCACTTTGACTACAGTGTGCTGGGTCCTGAGTTTGCGACTTGCAATAGCCGATTCTTTTGTTGCTGGGCAGAACAGGGGCTGTTGGAGACAGCATGATTAAGGCACTTTAAAGCAGTTCTAAGTGGGTTTGCACGGGTTTGCATGGAGCTAAGTGACACTTACGTGAGCTTAGCTTTACTTACGCCTGCTAATGGCCGCTTATGACTGCATAAACCAACGCTAATTTCAAATAAAGAAAAGAAAAAGGGGAGATAGGAAAGTGGTGAAACTGGGGCAGGGGACAAACAAGAGGAGAAACAAGTAGAGATGTGCAGGACGGGTGTAGGAAAGGACCATAGCTCTGCATTTCTTTGGCGGCAACAGCTGCTTTCAATGTGGGCAATTTAGAATTTGGCACCTAACACTCTACAGGGAGGTGTGTGGGCATCATACAATATGAATGATTGATAGGGTTAGACTGTGCGCTGAGTACATGCCTCTGGGCGAAATGCAGAGCTATGTATGGGATGTGCTTTTTTTGTGGGACAGATGCCCTTTTTTCTTTTTAAGGTGAAAGTAGGATGTTAAGGAAGGATTATTGGTAAGTGTGATGAGGGAGGTTTGGTAGGAGAAGTTGCATTTGCAGACAGACAAGACAGACAAGACAGCAGACAGGGGAAGTGTAAGACACATGGGGGGTAAACACCTTGACAGGAAGGGTGATTGGAAATCTGAGGCTCATGAGCCCCCCAGATGGTAGTAGTGGCACTGATGTCCCCACCCAGTGGCAGTCATCACTATTCCTTCACAGCCCTGAAAGTGGCTGTGCTGGGGGCTGGGCTGCAGGGGCCATCTGCTCCTCTAGCTGTGACAGCCTGTCCTCCACCTGGCACAGATGGTCGTCCAGCTCCATCTGTAGGACACTGCGCCCCATGCCACAGACCTCTTCCTGAGTGACAACGTTGTCACCCTGCCCACTTGCAGGGGGGGAGCACCATCCCCTGCAGCGGTTCCACTTGAGGGTGGTGCAGGACCAGCAGATGAGGGAGGTCTGGATTGGGTCTCAGACGAGCTGGGAACTGGTGCCTCAGCCAGGTGGAGTGGAAGAGGCGGATCCGCTGAGATCTGCCTTCCCATATGTGCTATGGTGTGGAACTTAACAATGAATATTTGTTAGTCATGCACAACACATTACAACATTAGTCAAAATAGCATGCATGGATATTCCCATTAACCCAAAAAAGTGCAATTATAACAGTGCCATAGCAAACAGAACCCATGCATATATGGAATGGCATTCAGGGTTGCAACAGCATGCCAGTATATGTTATGTCAGGCAGGCAATAAGATGATTACTCAACAGGGAATATTAATATGCACACAGTTTAAACAATGATAAACCAAATGGAACAATGGTCCCAACAGTAGAGGTTTGTTTAGGAACATACCCATGTTGGTTTCAATGAGATGGTTGGATCAGTTGAGTGGTGGGGGAAGGGAACAGATTCAATTGACAACTGCTATCAAGTATATTTGTCAGTACACTACTATTCACTACTCTACATTCTGACTACACTTACACTCTACCTGGGCCATGGGGCTGCCACAGCACACCAACAGCTGTAGACATCAACAGAGCAATTGTACCCTTATTTTAGTTATACACATCAGAGCTGTTTCTATACCAATTTCTTTACCTGTGGGCCTGTGCAGATGAACTGTGTGCACATTACATTGCTGTTTCTACACATATTTCAGATTCACATATTAGTTGCAGGCCCTGGAGTGTGTGTTGTGTCTTTCACATACATCTACTGTGACATTCTGTGTGTGCAGATTTCTTGTCAACTGGGGAAACTATGCATGACAACGTGACACTTGAGGAGCTTGTCTGAGCCAGACTGCAGAGTGTGGATGTCTAGCTTGCATCTATTTGTAGGACTGGGGCTGATCAACACAGCAATTGTACACCTTTCATAGTTATACACAGTATACTAGTATTTCTATTTAGATTGCTTTACCTGTGTTCCCTGTATGGAAAATGCATGTGTTGCAGTACATTATTTTTTCTATTCAGATTGCAGTTTAAAACTGTAGAACCAGACGGAGACACTAGTGGCGGTCCCTGGATTCGAACCTTGCTTTGTGTGCCAAATTGAACTATAGGTCTAGTTTTTATCAGACTGAGCTACTGGGGAAATGCTGTGTACTGCTTGTGTCATTTCTATCTAGTACATATTTTTGTGCACAGTACTTTTATTATGATATTGCATTATTTGTTTCCTGTTTTCAGTACAATTTATGCATACACAGCAGACATTGCTGTCACAGTTTGTAAAACATGTGCACATTAGCTGGATTGTGCATTTGACTGTTTTACAACTACATACTGCAATTTAGATTCCTGAGTACACAGTGTAGGTTTTAGGTCTGCACCTGTTAGCCTTATACATTTCTCAGTACATTCACAGCTACATACGGCTGAAATTGAAAGGTTAACACAGGACAATGCTGGCAGACAAACAAGTAAAACACATTCTGATGGGAATATGTACTGTTGTTTTTTTCCAGCTATTTGACATGCCCATTCTAGAGTATGCAGATAAGCAGTGCTAAATCAGTTCACCTCAGTTAAGGCATTCTGCAGGACATACACATTTCTATGTATCAGGTATAAGTGAGATGACACACACCAGTGTTTGGGATCACCTTTATTAGTTTTGACATACATATCTGTGCATGACTCAGAAATCCAGAATTACTATTCCTGCATGATCTGCACAGGGGAATGCTTTTCATTTCTGTTACAGTAACCCTGACATGGCACTTTCTTGGCAGGTTCACTCAGACACACTCATACATATTCTAATATTCCTCTCCTGCATATTGTACCTTGTTTGCTACTGATATCTGTATTACACAGCAGCTGGGAATACTCCATTGTAACACTGGCAGCCTGACACAGGCATTTATTCCTGACTTTTACATCACAATTATCTATACAGGCAGTTTTACCATTACTATAATTTTTATTTCTTACTACTAATAGTAGGTGGTATTCTGCACTCACCATACTGCGACACAGCCGGGCCAGTTGCTGGGCATGAGCCTGCACATTCTGGGACCTCTCCGCAGCAGCTGTATGGAGAGACATCACATATTAATCACACCTGCACAGTCACGAGTTGAACTTTTTCCATACTTAGAGCTATATAAGACTGCATACTTACAGGCAGGTGGGACATCCTGTGCTCAGTTTTCTTGGATCCAGTGGTCCAAGAGTGCACTCCTCCTCTTCTTCAGGTCATTATGGTGATGATGTACCTGCTCACCAGTGCGGGGTATGCCAGTGGCACTGGTGAGATCACATGCAAGCTGGTCCCAGGCTTCCTCTTTGTACTGCAAGCTCTGGTACTGACCCTGCAGCAAGCTGCCATCATGGTTTTTAACTAGGAGCCCAACCATGACCCTGGACTCCTGGATGCCCCAACGTTGCACTCAGAAGCGCACACCTTCTCCAACGCCAGCCATTTTGGTCCTGCTGTGTGCAATCCCAAATGGTTATGGCTGTATTCCCACCTGTGCTGTTTAAATAGGGCAGTTTTCCTACACTTTTTCTTAACTGGACGGTTTTAATATACTGCACAATGCTTAGCTCAGTGCAAATCTGCATAGCAATGCTTACACTAGCTCAGCAGAGCTGAATGCAGGTAAGCAATGCTTATGCTAGCAAAGCATTGCTTAAATCTATTTTTTTCATTAAATTTATAAATTATTTTTACATTTATATTTTACATACACCCACCCCTACTGTGCTATACGTGAACCATATGATTGACATCTATTATTCACATTCCTTAAAAGTTTATTAAATAATTTGCCAAAGGGAGATTCGAACTGAGCATGTTTTACATGCTATGCTATACCATGGCAATACCACTACTCTATAGCAGCTAGATGATGTTGTCTATCACAGTAGCACTTGTCTATCATTTTCAGGATTTCAGCCAGGCTAATCATAGCGGCGCACTGCACAAACAAGCTGCGTGGCACTTAAACTTCGGATTTATTTCATGAAAAAAATTATTTCATTTATTTTATTTTTTATTCCTTTCTTCTTGCCCTACCACTTCCATGCATGTAGGGCAAGAGTGCATATATTTGGGGGTGAGCATTGAAGGCTGCTGCCTTCTAGGTGTTTATGGTATTTTTTTTCAGTGTCCACAAACATTGAAATGTTACCTATTTACATTTCAGTGTCTGTGGACACTCGTTTACTATATAATATTAGAGCCAGGCTCTAATATTATATAGTTTGACACTCATCCATGTCAGAAAGTGCCGTACGGCACTTTCAGAGAGAAGGGGGTGTGTTTCAGATGCTGGCACTGCTGACACATACCCCCTGTGCTCGTTCCTGGTTCGTGTCTGTTTAGTTTAGATAGCAGCATGCCTTCATGCATATGCAAGGCGCACTGCTATCCTAAATGGACATGAACCACTCCATGCAAGAATAGCCTTATTCTTGCATGGAGCTTCATGAATCCAGGGAAGAAAATAATAATATATTCAAAAGGTGCATGACCCTCTGAAAATATGCTGTGTGCATGTAAGATGAATACAGTCCCAAGAAAGATACTAAATAGTAATATATCCAAAAGGTGCATGACCCTCTGAAAATATGCTGTGTGCATGTAAGATGAATACAGTCCCAAGAAAGATACTAAATAGTAATATATTCAAAAGGTGCATGACCCTCTGAAAATATGCTGTGTGCATGTAAGATGAATACAGTCCCAAGAAAGATACTAAATAGTAATATATCCAAATGGTGCATGACCTTCTGAAAATATGCTGTGTGCATGTAAGATGAATACAGTCCCAAGAAAGATACTAAATTGTAATATATTCAAAAGGAGCATGACCCTCTGAAAATATGCTGCGTGCATGTAAGATGAATACAGTCCCAAGAAAGATACTAAATTGTAATATATTCAAAAGGAGCATGACCCTCTGAAAATATGCTGCGTGCATGTAAGATGAATACAGTCCCAAGAAAGATACTAAATTGTAATATATCCAAAAGGTGCATGACCCTCTGAAAATATGCTGTGTGGATATAAGATGAATAAGATCCCAAGAAAGATATTAAATAGTAATATATCCAAAAGGGGAATGACCCTCAGAAAATATGCTGTATGCATGTAAGATAAATAAGGTCCCAAGAAAGATACTAAATAGTAATATATCCAAAAGGTGCATGACCCTCTGAAAATATGCTGCGTGCATGTAAGATGAATAAAGTCCCAGGAAAGATAGCTCTCTGAGAAATTATTTATTTATTTTATTTATTTCCAGTTTGATGACCGGGGAGGTCCACTGGGCTCAAGGAGCCTGTTTTCAGTGGGGGCCCGGGGAGAAAAGCTCCATAAAACACAGTAACAATAAGCATTAAAATAATCTTACATATTCATAATACACAGTAACAATAAGCATTAAAATAATATTACATATCCATAATACACAGTAACAATAAGCAAAAAAAGTAGTATTACATAGTAAAACTTAGTTGGGCACAATCAGAAAAAAGTGGAACATGCATTACATACATACATATGTACTAGGATTGGGACAAGTTGAACAGATGATTAGTTACACTGAGGAAGTAGATGGTGAGATCAAGGTTATAAAAATAACAATTGTAATTCATTTGAGTGTAGTTATTCATTTGAACGTAGTTATAGACTGACATTTGTAAACACAATTTTGCATAGAGGGGGTGAATATAGGTGGAAAGTACATTATTTAAAAAGTATAGATTTGAGACAGACAGTTAAGAACTAGAAGAGGTGGTGTGCATACATCACCATTCAGAATAAGAAATGTGGATGATTTAGTTGAATAGCATCAAACTTTATGAGTTGCCAATAGAGAGAATCATCCCTGGAATGGAGAAAGAGGACAGTTAGTATTTACAATATATACATTTAAGATATAGATGTTAAATTATGTTATATTCAGAGTGAGGCTACTGTTTTTGGTAATCAGTATGGGGTAGATTAACTTGTAGTAGGGACAGTAGTGGGCTAGGTATGTTGAGTGCAACTGCACTCAGAAATATCCAGCCTTCTAACAAAATACAAAATATTATTCTTTCAAGCTAAAACTTCAAAACATATCTAAAAAATATGTAATGTCTCCAGGATGGATGAAAAAGAATACAAACCAGTTTTGATTTGCTCATCACACCTTCATCAGTGTAAAATAAACCAGTAATATCCCATCAGTTAATAATAATAACATCATGCATTGTGAGATCATCATGTGTATATGACAAAGCAAGGCTGTGTAAAGGAAGCACTTCAAATCTACTCTGTGTAATGATCCACAAATAAACATTTGAAAATGATCATTCAAACCTAAGAAAAGCAATGGTCAAAGTGTAACAATTCTTTTTTTTTCATCAGCAGATCATACCACCCAAGTTTATTCAGGCCTGAATTCTGTCAGTCCTCCAAAATGTGCCCCCCCCCACACACACACACACACACACAAAGGGAATCACTGGATAATGTTTTAACAATAATATTTTCATGATAATGCATCAATGAATTAATATGTTGCTTCAAAGAAAGTGTCATCCTATATATATATATATATATATATATATATATATATATATATATATATATATATATATATTTGGTAACCATTTATGCAAAGGCTTCACAGCCTTCAATATATATTTATATTTCTTAATGATACTGCATAAACTATGAGTGTTTTGCTGACAAAACTAATTAAAAAGGGTAAGTCACCTTTTTTCTGTTGTACCTTACATTTGTATACTAATAATCCTGTGTATTACATTTTCTGGCCATTTGTAGAGATGACTCAATATTAATAGCGTTATATCCCTTTTGTTGAAATCTGTGAGTTAATTGTATTGAACAGTTCAAGAAATCAGAATAATATGAGTAAATATGTCCACACAGTAGCAGCCCACTATTCCTCTGTCATGAAGGATGATAGAGGAAGGTATAGTTGTAATAATACATTAAGTTTTGGGTAGCAGAGAGTTGTGTCACTAATTCATATATGCATATTAGTAACAGTTTAACCAGAGGTGGTACAGTTGGAGAGACATTTTTAGGTTGCAGACTGTTCTTAAGTAAAGTGGGATGATATTCTACCTATTAGCAATAGTGTGTGAATATAGGAAGTATCCTACATTGTGTTTAGGTTTACTTATACCGAGTAATTATTTGTCAGTGGAATGCAGAGGTCTGTTAGTTGTACGAGCTTGAACAATAGTGTGAAGAGATGGGAATCTTCAGGGTTGTGCAGGCTGAAGGTTGTACAATAAAGAATTATTAAGTTCAAGCCACTTTAATTGTTTCAGACAGAAACAGTAATGTGATCTATATTGTTGTTTGGTGATGAAGTTGGCTACTTCATTGTAGCATTGCTCTAGTTTTCCTGATAGAGAGGAGTTGAGATTGATTGTGATAGAAGAGGCAAATGGCAGAGTCAAGAGTGAAAAAAAGTGGCTATGTTTTGTCTCACAGAGTCACAAAGGCAGTGTTTTACTGTATAGAAGCAGCATAGGTTTTGGTTTGTCTTCTTTACGCCTTGCTGAAGGTGGAAATCAAATGTTAGGTGGTTGTCTATAATCACACCTAGTAGCTTTGTGTGGGATACCAGTTCTATATTGGTCTTTGATGACTATATTAAAGGTAGTTTAGGGAGAAGAGAGAGTTGGGGTGAACAGCAATTGTTTAGTTTTTTGGGGGTTTAAGGAGGAGTTGTAAGTTGTGTACATAACCACTAAAGCTGCAGCTACCCATACATGTTCTAATGGTCTTCCTGTAATTCCAGGATTTTACTGAGGTCAGCAAGACCAGCAGTCATGTCTCATCTCACTAAATTCAATTTTTCTGAATCGCACTACTATATTATTTACCTTCATTTGCACTCATCACAATGCTTATTTTATTTATTTTTTTCTTCTTCTTTCGGCTTTTCCCAGTTAGGGGTCTCTACAGCAGATCACCTGTCCGCTCATGACTGGCAGTAGAGTTTTACGGTGTTGAGTTGCCAGCCCAGCGGCCAGCCTGCCACAGAAGGCAAACACACGCACGCACTCATGCCTAGGGCCAATTTTAAAGTGTCCAATCCACGTACAGCATGTCTTTGGGATATGGAAGGGAACCGGAGCACCCAGAGGAAACCCACGTGACCACAGGGAGGACATGCAGACTCCACACAAAAGGCACCCCAGCCAAGGATTGAACCAGAGAACCTATTTCCATGTCAATACATAATAATTTGCATATTATGTTGACTGCGACATTTTGCAGGCTAACTAGGTTGTGATAAGTGTGTCTCTGATCCCGCTTCCCTGTACATTGCTACATATTGTGCAAGACAGCCTACCATAAGATATTTGTTTCTGAATTTCAGAGGATTTATGATATCAGAAATCTAGATTGTGATGTGTGTTAAATGGACTGTAATACAAATAGTCTGAAAACAGACATGGAGTAAAAATGAGCTGGCAAGTCTCTAGCACATATGTGAAGCATGAAAAACATGACACAGACATATACTCATATAGCAAATGTAGCTCTATGCATGATAAAAATGAATACCCTGATATTAGTCATATATGTAGAAGTTGTGGCAAAAATCATTTTATTAAAGTATTTCAGGTGAGAATAATTCATTTACAGTTTGAAATCTTGCGTGTAGAGCATGCAAACTTTTAAGCATTGTAGAGTTTGTTTCTGTATATAATTTGTATTAGTAGTGTACAGAGAGGGAGCAGTGTGAAACACACATTACAGAAAATGTACAACTTTTACAATGACAGCAAACAGAACTGAAAATTGTGGAAGGGAAATCACAGAATTAGTGACCAGGATGCTGCATTAAAAGTGTGAAACACAAATTACAGAAAATGTACAACTTTTACAATGACAGCAAACAGAATTGAAAATTGTGAAAGGGAAATCACAGAATTAGTGACCAGGGTGCTGCATTAAAAAAATGCTGGCATGGAGGATTCTCTCATTTCTGCTCAAATGTTCAAAAATATTGGGTATGAAAAAGAACAAGCTGAAGTAGTTATTGTTGGAAGAGCTTACTTACTCTGGACACAATGTAAAACAATGGAATATATATATATATATATATATATATATATATATATATATATATATATATATATATATATATATATAGGATCACTACTAAATCCCGAATGCACAAAATCTCGAAGACCGGAATCCCGAGACGAGAATCTCGAATTCTGGTAATACCGAACGTTCACAATCCCAAAGACCATAATGCCTACCACCTTTTTGTGTCTTTCGGCTTTTCCTGGTTAGGGGTCACCACAGTGGAACTCCGGTCCACTAATGATTGGCAGTAAAGTTTTAATGCCGACCACCCTAAATACCGAAATCCACCATGTAAGTCCTGTGAAATATTGTTGCTGTCAACTAAATAACGTGCCTGAAACACCATAACATGTGAAACACACCATAAACAGACATCACATCTGTAGTCTCCTCCATTTCTAACGCCAGCAGCAGTAGACATATATGCTGTCTTTCCGCAGCATACAGATAGAGAAATGTAGACATCCAGAAGTGGCTTGACATACATATGCACCATGTGAATACACATAATTTGTACTGTGGCAAACGTAATCTCAATTATAACTGAAACTCCCCCAGTTTGAAAGGACCATCCATGTTGCAAGTGCTTCTAATACATTATAAACATCCTGCGCCTCTTGTAACAAATGGTAAGACAGCAGTGCAATATCATATTTTCAAAAGTTGCGCTATTGCATGCATGAATCCCAAGCAGGTATACTCACTTTGAATATCCAGTACCTGCTGAAAATGATTATGTCTGTTGATTAGCTTACGGTGCTTAGGTGTTGAAGGATACCCAGCGGCCAGTCTCTCATGTAATCAATCCACACGGTTCTGTTCCCTAGCCAAAGCTGTTAGTAACACAGACAGATCTGTACCCCTATTGCCAAGTATGCATTTTAACCGGTGATGCCACGCCTCCACTGCATTTTGAGTCCGTGGCAAAAACAATATGTTTAGCTCGGATACGTTCCAAAAACTAATCGGGAACAATGCTGGGAACCTACTAACAGCAGCACACCTAGTAGCGAACTTCCTTAATCTCCCCAATAGATACCAATCTGTGAAGTACTTGATGACCTCCCTACCTTCCTCAGGGAATGTGTCCTTCAAAGTATTAAACGTAGGTATTACATCATTTTCTGGCAGGAAAACTAATGCAACCAAGCACTTGATAGCTAACTGGAATTCATGGGAGCTGTTATATAGGGAACCAAGTCCCAATTGTTGCACCTTCCTCTATACGTTCTGGCCAAAATGAAGCAGACATCCTTTAGCAGTGATTGTACTAAAGTTAAGACAGATACTCTTAATGGCAACAACTTCAAAGTCACACAATACGAACTCTAGAGATAAGTTAAAGTCATGTGTTGAGAATAGATAGAGGACACAATGCCACATCAGGTTATACACTTTCAGGGATTTTTTCGACATCAAACAGTACATGAGGGGACCACACTTACTAGCCTGCACACTTGACAATACCATGGACATTATACAGCTGCCTGCATAATGTCCCTTTACAAAAATATGTCCCATCCATCAACCAGATAGTGGCCACACTGAGGTTATGCATATTATTAATTTTACTGAAAACAATGACAGTAGTCCCTGACGTTGGATCAGACATACACTTCTCAATGAATGTCCCTAACTGAAACGGAAACATACTCATTTGTACAGTTTACAGAGTTAGATTAGGCATATGTGTGTCCTTATCCTGCTTACACCTCACTCTTTTGATCTGCTGCAGTAGAACTTTCCTTGTTGGCATAATAGCAACACACTGTAATGATGTTGATGCCATAGCATCATCTACCAACATACATGGGGTGTTCCTAGATAATGAAGCCTTTTGTTTTACAGAGCCACAAACATTGTATTCTTCAACCTCAAATGGATCACCTACATGATTATGAGGGTGTGATTTGAGCAGCTGCTCATCTTCAGATAGCGATTCGGTGAAAGTCCTGCCTTTACAACCGCCGCTCCTCTTCAATTTTCAGCACCAGTACCTCCGGCTGTCCTACTTCTTTTCCAAATGGTAAACATACCATTTGATTATTAATATCTGCTTTGTTTTCTGTGACTGTATTCTCAGATAGAGCTGTCCTATACTTCCGGGCACTTCAAAACATTTGTCAGACATGCTGATGACATTTGCTGTTGTACAAGAACTTAAAGGTATACCACTACTTTTATACCGTGGTGCTAGCAAAGGTATTTCCTCCGTATTTCAAGTTATCTCCTATCCATTATGCTTAGTGGATATGATATATATATATATATATATATATATATATATATATATATATATATATATATACACACACACATATATGTAGGTGTCTAGCTCTATTTATAACAGGAGAGTGGCAGAAGTATTTCATATGTAGTATGCTTTATAGATATGTGAAATGAGCATGAGAAAACCTTTCCTTCTATATAAGCTGGCTCATAAAGGTATTTCTAATTAATTAGTCTTTCTATATGTTCAAATAATTTAATATATGCTGCTATTTTAATATTAGGGTACTGTTAGTGTTATACTATATGTTTTTAGTTGTGTGGATGGCTTGAGTCAGGATTACGGTCTTCGGGAATGTGTATTTTCAGTATTGCTGGCGTTCGAGATTCTAGTCTCGATATTCCAGTCTTCGAGATTATGAACATTCGGGATTTAGTAGTGATCCTATATAGATATATATATAAATATATATATATATATATATATATATATATATATATATATATATATGGGTGTACTGCTCTACATCGAAAGAACACTTCTTTGAAATAGAGCAGGAGACTCACACTTCAGCAAACGTTCACTTCAACGAAAGTGCACTTTTGATGAAGTCTAGTTTCCAGGGTGACCCCCCCCAAAAAAAACACCAAAACATGTTTTTGCAGGGGGGCAAGCTGCACCCCCCATGTGGGGGGGGCTGTGCCACCCACACCCCCCTACTTAAATATACCAGCTCCGAGATTGCACTACAGTGGGGAAAAGGGAATATTCCCATTCTGCTCTGTAGTGTGACTGCCAAAGTCATTGTTCGAAGTTTCACTACTTCGAACAAGTGGACTCGGTGAAGTGAGTTCAGTGAAGTGAAACTTCGAACATCTGCACGGATCCCATATATATATATATATATATATATATATATATATATATATATATATATAAAAACAAATACAATATTAAATTACAAATAGTTGATAAAGTTCAGCCATTTGAATTATTAAAGGTTTGGCGTGATGAAAATAATGCACTATGTAAGGCCACAGTTGCATTATGGATCAGAAAATGTTCATTATGATGATATAGTGTTTGTAGTATATTTATCATAACCTAAAGAAAGGGTAGCTTAAATGGTTCAGAGGTGTATTTACTGGCCTTGACTACTTACAATGGCTTACTGCAATCTTACAGATTCTATAGCATTGTTAGTAGTATATAGACTAAGGAAAC
The DNA here is from genome assembly GCF_019279795.1 of Protopterus annectens. Classification (NCBI taxonomy): domain Eukaryota; kingdom Metazoa; phylum Chordata; order Ceratodontiformes; family Protopteridae; genus Protopterus; species Protopterus annectens. Next base: position 1,563,797,085 of record NC_056735.1, read on the forward strand.
TTATATTAACTTTGTGGAGTAGAATCAAGAGTTATAACACCAAGAAAAGAGGTGGGATTAAAAGATAGAGAGTGGGTCAACAACATGGTTGCTGATGTGAAGCCAGATTTAATTTATATTTGTATAGCTCCACTAAACTTCAATAAAACTACAAAATGAGAGTGCTATTCATTTCATACAACTAAAAAAATGGTGTCTGTCATAACAATTTTATTTTATTTTACATTTGTTAACCGGGCTAGTCTGGCTGGATACATGTCCATTTTCAGCAGAGGCCCGAGGAGAAAAGCTCCACTATCAGAACTAATACACTACAGTTAATAAAGTCACTAGTAATACTAACTATACAAATAAAACTAAAACTAACATAGTATAATACGGCAAAATACAAATACGTTTTTCATGTACAAATCTGACTAGATGACAATCAAAATTCAGACAGGGACTGAGGAGAAAAGCTTCAGTATCCACAAAACAATTTAAAGTAGAAAAATATCCATAGTAGCTAGTCATGACAACAAGTAGGTATTAGTTGTAAGTATGAAAGTGGTTAATATATAGTGTTAAACATGCAGGTTAGTAGTGTAAAAGATTTTAAAAGGTTAAAGAAAGTATAAAGGAAGAAATGACGTAAAGAGAAAGGAATAATAAAGTACAGCTACTGTTAGGTACAGGAATTCTGGACTTAGTGAGGTTAAGGAACAAGTAGTAGGAAAAGGAGAGGGAAAAAAGTTAGTGAGGAAATGTAAGAGGTAACAGGATTATAGGAGGTCAGCTAAAAGAAGCAAGAGACAGAAAATCAGAGTGGTCAGAGGAGACAAACAGAACTAAGAACAGAAGAATGGAGGTAAATAAAGGGACTGTGGAAGTCAGTTTAAGTTAGAACAGAAGAGCAAAAGTGCACAAGTGCAGACTGAAGAGAGTAATAAGTTTGCTGAGGTCAGTCAGGATTGGAGCAAGGGCATAGCCAGTGAGTTATTAGGTGAGTTTTCATCTGTTTTTTGAAAAGCTGACATGAGCCTAGGGAGGTCAGTTCTATGGGGAGTTTATTCCAGTAAGAACCAACAGTGTTTGCAAATAAGGAATCACCTGATTTATTATGAGATTTCAAAGTAGTAACTAGTAGCTTGTTAGCTGATCTAAGTGTAGTGAGATTTTTATAAGGAGTGATGAGTTTATTTAGTATGGGTGTGTTGGAAGGGTGATGTAGAATTTTAAAAGTGATGATTAGCTGCTGTAGTAGTATTAGGTTAGGAAGTTCAAGCCAGTTTAGTTTCTTTAAGTTAAGACAGTGATGAGTTTGGAATAGAGAGCCAGTGGCAAATCTGGTTATACTGTGGTAGGCGGTATTCAGTTTTTGAAGATTAGCTTTAGATATATTGATAAAGGAAGGAGAGGCATACAATAATGTAGAAATGAGGTGAGTTTGGGCGAGAGTCACTCGGAAGTAGCAGTAAGGAAGGGCTTAAGTCTGTAAAGGGCACCCATCTTTTATTGACTGACTTGATAGTTAAGTCAATGTGATAGTCAAAATTTAGCTGATTGTCTATGGTTATGCCTAGCAGCTTAGTGGAAGAGTCAGGTTGGATGACAGTGCCATTGCATGATACAATGGAAAAAGTGATAGGGGTGGATTTAGAGGTAGGGGTGAAAAGTAGCAGTTTTGTTTTTTTGGGGTTTAGGAGGAGACAGATATGTTGGAACCATTTTTCTGCTGCAGTGAAGACCACCTGGGTAGCGGAGTGGAGTTGTGCTGGGGACGAAGCAGAGCAGATGAGAGTGGAATCATCTGCATACTGTATACAAGTGGATGTAGGGAGGGAAGTGGGCAGGTTATTTATGAAAATAGAGAAAAGTAGGGGACCCAGGATGGATCCTTGTGGGACGCCAATAGTAACTGGGAGTTGAGAGGATAGATGACTGTCCCAGAGGACTGCTTGTTTTCTATTAGTCAGGTAAGAGTTGAACCACTGTAATGCCTGTGAATCTAGTGAGAGGGATTGTAGGGTATCGAGGAGAAGTTTATGGTTGACCATATCGAATGCTTTTGAGAGGTCTAAGAATATTGCAGAGGAGAACAGGTTGTTGTTGCGGTTTCTATTGATAGAGTCAGTGAAGGAGAGAAGGGCAGTTGAAGTACTGTGGTAGGGTCTAAAACCATGTTGTGAGTCTACAAGCAAATTGTTATTTAAGAGGTAATGTAGAAGTTGATGGTGAATGCATTTTTCTATATTTGATGCACGTCAAAGATTTTTGACAAATAAGGATAATTTTGGAACTTTTCAAATTGTGCATTTTTAATGTGCCTTTGGGAAAGTGTAGATTTACAAAGCTACCATTTGTAATTACTTCAGTGGCTTAGGTGCTTCAAAGAGCTATTACCCAGAACTTTAAGGAGTTTGCTTGAGTTATTATAATGTCAAACCAAAACAGAAAAAAGAATATGGTGTCAGACAAGCTGAGAAATAGCGGAGACAGAATAACCTCTTGAAGCTGAAAAAAGCATATAGAAAATAATAGTTACAGTGGAAGATAGAGACACATATCTTAACTTCCTAAGCCTTGAAACAAGATATTGAGAAAGTGAGAGCAATAATGCAGATATTTCCACGTGTGGATAAACAAGTTTAGGTGTAGATCGCCTCTCAGTAACCTATAGGGGACTAGGGCCTTAAGGCGATCTGTGTAGGACAGGGTATTCATATCCTGGATTCTAATGGCGAAAAACCTTTGTGAGCTTTCTATTGCCAATATCTGGTTAGATACATGCCAAATGAGGCATTGTACTCAATGAAGGGTCTGGTAAGTTTTAAGTAGAGCAGTATTATAACTTCCTTAGACCTGGATGCCATATCTTTGCTTATAGGTTGGGTGATGTAGAATGGCTTTCTTACTATCCTGGCTAAGTGTTGGTATAAGGCCAAATTACTGTCTACATAAATTCCTAGATTATCTGTTGGGGTCAACTCTAAGTGTGGTTTACTTGTGGAGTAATTAGCTTGGATGGATGATTTTCCAAAGAGCATTTTAATCCATTTCTCAGCACTGAGTTTTAATCCATGTCTTTGGCACCAGCTATTTGTCTGTTTTAGACCATCTTACAGGATATTATTGTCGTGGGGGGAATCAATGATGGCTCTCAATTTACAGTCCTCTGTGAACTTGGTGAACCAGAGGCCTTTGACATTAGCCTTGACTTCTGAGAATAGATACCAAAGATGAGCAGACCCAACAAGCAACCCGGGGTCTCTACTGGTGACTGGTCCTTCGGTCGAGGTAGTCTCACCACTCCTGACTTTTTGGGTCATGTAAGCAACCCTGTGAGTTAAGTAGGAATTTATGCCTAGTTCAGAGAGTTTGTCAGCAGTACCTAAGTGGGGTATTGTACCAAATGCCTTAGCCAGGTCAAGGCAGGCAGTATGTGTCATCTCTCCCCCCTCATCCATTGCCATGCTGGCCCTCTCAAATAAGTCTACCACATTACACAGGCAAGATCTTCCCTTAACAAAGCCAAACTGGGATGTGTCCAGTCTGTAGGTTGTTGATGTCCTTGATCATTTCCAGTAATAATTCATTCCATGGCATTGCATATTAGACTTTACAGACTGATGGGTCTGTAGTTCCTGGGTTTTGTTGATTGTCCACCCTTATGAAGAGGGATGACCATTGTGGTCCTCCATACACTTGGTACATAAACTTATTTGAGACTGTAGCTGAAGAGAGCCTCAAGTGGTCCTGATAGGTCATGTTTTAGACTATTTAGGAGACAACTGGGGATATAATCCGGGGTTACTGAGACTGAGTCATGTGACAATGGAAAGGTTATTTAAATGATTCGTTTTATTATTGGTGATGTTCTTATGAAGGCCAGACAGGCCGAAATTGCTTAACAATGTGTGTAATAAACAAGTGCTTTTGTGTGTGACATTTTCAATCTTGTTAGTTTGTTTCTTCAGTATCTTGTTTATTTTACCACAAGTGAAATGCCAGAGTATCATTTTTTGTTTAATTTAGAAGCAAACAGAAACTAGAATTCAGAGACAAATTACAGTATGTTTTGTCAAAAAAGTAAATAAATGCCTTCAAAATGCAATCAAACAGTAGCAATCACTGAATTAGACAAGCACAAGTGCAAAAAATCAAGAAAATATACTTATTTTAGCCTGGCTGGCTCTGGATGCTATATAAATATTTGTAGAGCATTGTTGAGTTCTGTGGAAGTGAGCACATAGCTGCACAAACATGCCTAATTTATTGCAGGCATATAAAAAGCAGAACATTTATTTCTGTGCCCTCTGACCAATAAATGACTATACTTTGAACTCCATGGGGTGCTTCCAATCTCAGAGAAAGCAGGCAAAAACCTTCTGCAACAAAACAGATGATCCTGGAATTTCTTAATGTAGACACAGCCAAAGTAATTCTCAATCATAGATTAACACCAAACAACTAGGCTCTAGTTCCTCTTTGTTCTGGTCATATCTCTTTCTCTATATCACACAAATCTTTCTGATAGCATTCCTCCGGATTCCATCCAGCTACCTGATGTTTATTTCCTTACATTCCTCCAGAAGTAGATACAGTACTTATGATGTGTCTGATTAAGATACTTTAGAATAACTGCATCACCTTTTTGCTTCTGGAATATATTCCCCGAGGATAAACTCCAGAAATATGTTTGTTGCTGCTACTAGCCTCTCACTGTAGTCACAGTGATCCAGCCCTTGTGCAATCAAGATGATTGTTCCTGCTTTGTCATCAGCTATACTCCGCTTATTAATACTTCACACCACAGTTGTTGCGATTTATGCCCATAGTCGGTGTGATTTAAGTGGAGTAGTTTACATTTGTTTGTACTGAACCTCAACTAACTCCTTTCTCTCCATTTTTTCAGCCTTTCAAAATCTTTTGCTACACTCATCCCCATTGTCTTCCGCTACACCTATTTTTGTGACATCAGCAAAGAGTTTGTTGCTCTCTACTCCCTTCGATATGTATGAGGCAAATACATTCAGGAGTAATTGACTCAGGACAGAACCTTTCAATATTTTTCTAATAATTTTCCTAACTCCTGATGCTGTCCCCTTCACCTCAACCTTCTGTGTCTTGCAATTCAACTATGCATCTATCTAGTTCCTCCGTCTTTGTCATAGCTCTACCCTTACCATTTTCCTATCAGCTTCCTGTCTGGGACAGTGTCAGAAGCCTTGCTGAAGTCCATATAGAATATGTCTTCTACAAATCCACTGTCAAGTACACCAGCAAACCAGGTATAAAACTGGATCAGCTTTAAAGTGCAGCTCCTTCTGACCATAACTATATGTTGGTTGCTGAACTGAAGATTGTTATTATTGTTTAGAAATGTTACCAGACATCATCAAAGGATTTTCTCCATGCCTTTTTCTGCCAGTGTTGTTAAGATAAAAGACCAGTAGTTGCTCTCCCTTGTACAAGGGGCACCAAACCTGCTGGCATTAAGTCTTCTGATATTCTACACTGGCTGTGACCTGTTAAAGATCTCTCTCAAGGCAACTGCAAACACATTGGTCAGATTTCTAAAGACGCTAGGAGGCTGTGGAAAGTAGTCCATCTTGTCACTCTGTTTTATCCTTCCTAAGAAAAGTCAGTTCCTTGTGAGCCTCCTTTCTTTCCATCCTGGTGTCTTTCTACTTTTCTTCTAATTCTTCTCTGTCTGTATTCCAGCATGGTGCCCACCACTTGTTTTCTTTTGTGAAGACTGAAACAAAATATTCATTTAGTACCTCTATTTTTTCCATGGCTTTTGTACTCTCCACTCCATCTTTATTCAGTCCATTCCGTCTCTTCCTTCTTTCTAATGGGAACCTAAAATAGTCCTTACTTCTTTTCATGGTACCCTTTGCTTATTTCTTTTCATCTTTTGTTGGCTTTTTCATTTTTTCTGACTTTTTTTAGCCTCCTTCCCCTCCCACATCTCCTGTCCACCTCTTGTAGGGCCTATATTTGCCTTAATTGTTAGCCTCATATGCCGGTGTACCCACATTGCACTGCTCTATTCTCATATAGCTTGAAAAAATAATGATTATTCAGCATGCAAAGCATATAACAATAATCTAAGAAAGGAGATGATTCCTTATTTAATATTAGGAAAACCATGGACTAAAATTGTAAAATACTTTTATAAATGTGTACACTTAATATGTGCTGATTATTATTCACTTTCCAGAGTCTGTGAAGTTAATAGTACTTTCAAGCCATGAAATACCAGATGTGGTTATCTCAAGTTATATTTCATAATATGCAGGTAAGAAATTCAGGAAATTTCAAGGGAGATCTCAACTGCTTCAAAAGGTTGGATGTCTCCCCTGGCCACTCCATTTAGCAAGATTAAATTAATGTTACTTTCCATTTAAAGTTGTTAACTGAAAGTCAGCTTGTTGTGCTTTTGTGTATACTTGTCCTGCATATCACGATGACAGAGGAACTACTGAAAAATAGAGAGGAAGTAGTTTTGAAAGAAGATGAACTGGAGAGTGAGGTAAAATAAGAGCTTGACCCAATGTGAAAATGACAATGAATTAAAAATGTGTCCAAACTACATCCAAGGGCATTTTTTTATGATTTAAGGTATTTATCAGGTCTTCTGTTTGGATATGCCAGAAGACTGGTGGTGTTTAAAGTTTGCATAAATAGTATGATACAATCCCCTGGATTCAGCAAGCTCTGAACGGAGTACCTGAATAGTGTCAGAGCTGTTGCATGCAATATGGCCAATGAGCGATCCAGAAACGAGACCCAGAGATGTGAACGAGCGCACCTACACTATACCCGCACATATATGACTACCATATGCTAATTACCTCATTTGGTGATGAAAACCATGCAAATGAGGTGAATTAGTGATCCAGGAAGCAGGCAGGCATCTGTGCAGGAATAGTGTAACCTGCAGAAATGTATTCAGTTACTAACCAAATACATTTCTGCAAATTACAAAATGGAGCCATGACACCTCGAAAGAAAGCATGTATTCAATGTAGTAGGCATTCCAATGGCCAAATATATGGCCAGTGGCATGAAAAATAATTGCAATTTTATAAAAAAACAAGGGTTTTTTTGGCCAGTCTTGGTCATTTAAGCGTAGGGCAGAGGTGCGCAAATGGGACTGCCAAGAAAATCAGAAAAAAGGGGGGGAAATAAGCTTTTATACCCAAATCAGCATTTTGCCATAATAGTCAATGGCATGCATAAGACAACAATACCAGGGAATAGTGGTTTGTAAGGAGGAAGGCTCAGTGTGATTGTGGTAACCATGAATTAGCATTCTGATTTATGTAAATGAGGAGATTGATACTGAATCACAGATTTCCTCTCAGTGTTAGCTTGCACCCACCATGTAGATGATCTGAGGAAGGTCAAACCAAAAGCACTTATCGTACATAACATTTTGTGATATCCAGAGTTTGTTCATTTTATATGTGCTGACGTGTTTTTAGCGATTATTAAAATATCTCTGTGGTTTTAACGTAGGGTGCAATTGCACCTTTCGCATTATTTAGTCGTGGAAGTGCACCAGTATTTACTTTGTTTGTTACATTTTTACTAGCTGCACTTTAGCGGTGAAGAATATATTATTTTTGTCAACCATGTAGGTAGGTGCAGCAACACCATTGTATAAGAAGTGGATGACCTCATAAGGGGGTGTGTCATGCACGCTGTAAGCTTATTGGAGCTCTGTGGCCTGTGTTTGCCCTTAGCTAAGCAAAGCTAAGGAAGGGTGTGTGTCTGAGGCTACCTAGCAGTGTTTACATTGCTTAAATGGGTGTGTGCACCACGCACCGGGTATTAAACAAAAAAAGAAAAAAACAAGAAATAGCAGCATTGTTCATATCTGAGCACTGGGTATACGTGGCACACCTCGGGGCTTAAACAGGAAGGCAATGGGAAGGGAAAACAGCAGTAGGAAGGCAATCAAGGAGAACTAGCATAGCTGGCAGGTGAAATGTATCAGAATCAGCCAATGACACAGGCAGCAGCCCAGCCCAGCATACTACTATAAACTATGCAAACACCTTTCAGTCTGTTTTTTTCCCACAAATGCTACACAACCAGTGTACACAGATGGGGAAATTTTACCTGACAAGCTAACAAAATGTTAGGGGCTGCTGTTGCTCTCATACATCAATACGTGCAAGAGGCTGAAGGTGATGAGGATGTGAATGCTGATGACCATCCCACAGTGAGGTGGAGGAGAAGAGTGTACAGACCTAGGATAACCTACCAGGGGCTACATGAGCTGGAGATAGTGGAGCGCTATAGGGTGGACAAGGACATACTACAGCAAACTGTTGAGCTGTGCCGACCCCGCCTCACACACAGAACCAACAGAGGAGTACCCATCCCCAGTGGATACCAAGGTATGTGTAAGCTTAAGAATACTAGCCACAGGTACCTTCCAAAGGGCAACTGAGGATATGGGGATATCATGGGGATCTCACAGGAATCAGCATCCAGGGTACTCCACCAGTTTCTGCACATGCCGGTGAGTACATATATTTCCTCAAAACCCGTGAGACGTTGACCAGCAATATGCATCTCTTCCACCAAACAGCAGAATAACCTGAGGTAGTGGGTGCTATAGACTGCATGCACATACACATCAAAGCACCACCGGGTGAGCAGGGTAGGGTCTACATAAACCGCAAGGGCTTCCCCTCCATCAACTGCCAGGTCATGTGCGATGCCCAGGGCATTAAGTGCTGGCAGCCCTGGAAGCTATCATGACTCCCACATCTGGCATATGATACAGCTGTACCAGTCATTTGCCAGTGGGGACATCCCATATGACCACCTAGTGGGAGATGATGGCTACGTACTGAAGCTGTGGCTGATGACACCCCTGAGAAATGCGCACACACCTGAACAAGAACTCCATAATGAGGCACACGCACAAACCAGAATCATAATAGAGCATGTGTTTGGGATGCTCAAGTCATGGTTCCACTGCCTGGACATATCCGGTGGAGCCTTGCAGCTACATGTACACAAATGTTCATAGTATGTCTCATGCTACACAATATGATCCTGTGGAAACTGCTGTAGCAGGAAAAGCACTGGGCAAGGCCACACAGCCCCCCATCATTGCCAAGGCCATCACAAGCACAGAATGACTCGGAGGAGGAACTACCTGAGCCTGCCCATGTAGGCAGAAGTAGGCATGCCCAGTATGCCCAGGCCTTGGAAAAGAGGCAACACATAGCACATATGCTGACATGGTAGTGACCCAGGGAATTACACCTCTCTCTCTCTGACTCACACATACAGTAAAAGGGATGTCAGACATGACACTACCTGTGCTTTACCATGTATACGGATTGTACTATGTACATCCGACATAGTCAGCCCTCCAGCACCATCCTCAGTACTGGCACAGCCACAAGATAAGTCACCCTTCCTATCAATTACTGAATGGAGTAGTATGTTCTGATAGTTATAGCTATGGTATGGACGCTAGCATGCAAGGGAATCGGGTGGCTGAATGGGATGGCAGCAGATAGTGGATACCTATATGGGCAGCATAAAATCCATAATAAATACTGGTGTCAACATACTAGGCAATACTAGACAAGGTGACAAATCCCACTGCAGTACATTGGTGCCCCAAATAACTGTGTGTCCATAGAACACACACATGCATGTCAGTGAGTCTCACATACCCACCACCAGCCTCAGCCAGCAGGACAGGTGCAGATGACCATAAAGATAGGCTGGGCTAAGGCCTACAATTGATGGCAATTGTGAACAGCCCCCCTCCAGACCTACACAGACAGACTACAACAGGTCCGGCAGTTGTATGTAAGTTCTAAAGAGTAAGAAGTCTGAAACTGAAATGTAGGTTAATAAAACCTAAGATCTGTACTCTACTGAGATGCCTCCAGTCTGCATGATAGGTCAGAATACAATATGAAATGGAAGCCCAACAGAGTACCTGAAATACCAGTACAGTCATAGCAAATGTTTAACGTCACCAGGTGTGCCCCCCCCACAGTCCTATATAGAAATGCAGTAACATGTAAGTGTGAGGAGTAATATCAGTGGAGCACATATTACTTGAGCTGGCCCAATCTACAGAATAGATTGTTCCATGTGTACAATATGCAGGGGGTCTGTGTGTTAGGTTGTTGTGTGTTCAATATTGTCTGGAAGTGATCAGCATGTAATCATGGAGGGTTGTGTCTTGGCGGCCTATAGGCAGTACTGTGGTTGACAGGGCCATGTTCTGACAACTGCAGTGCCAACCACAATGCTTCTCAGCAATACCCATGTCAGCAGTCATCCATACTCACTGTCCGCATGTCAATATCTGTCACCATCTGAAAGATGGACATGCCATGAATGTGGGCCCATACATACACACAGTACACAGGTGGAAGTACCCTAGACAGAGTGCATAAAATGTAACTGTCAACTGCACAAAACTTTGGAATTGTATATACATGGTTTACCTTTAAAACCATGAATTGCATTGGTTTGAGTGCTCATATGAGCGACTCGAAACCACAAAACTGACAATGTCGACAAACCTATATGTTCAAAAAACAGCAAATCAAACAGCAGACTCACTGTTTTTCGAACGTGAAAGTTGAAGAAAATAAACAAAGTGTAAAGCAGGGGGGCAAGCCCCCTGCACCTCCCACACCCCCTACTTTATTATTCTAACTCCGAGATCGTACTGCAGTGGGGAAAGGAACCATTTTCTGATGCCCACTATAGTGCAATCTGCCCCTGAATGTCGAATGTGCAATGAGCGAATCTCACTGTGCATTCGCTCATTGCACATTCAAACCTTTTTCCGTTCAGCATTTGTAAACCCTGCAAACTGCCTTTCGGAAATGTTCTGTTCGCCTTTCTGCAATACGCGGTTTTAGAGGTAAACCTACATACATGTTAGCAGCACATTAGTTGTCTGTGTAGTATGGAATACTAGTGTAGTCTGGCCGATCACTGGCAGACCACAAAAGACACAGTTATGAAGTAATGAGAGACTGCCTATGTCCCCGCACAAGGCAGCATAAGGAGAATGTCTCAGTTATATCTGTGAGTCAGCTGCAAGTAGATGCCATACCACACATGCACTCAGCTCACCCCCACCATCAGGCACAGGTTTATCACAGGTCATATCCTCACTGTTGGGAATGAATACAGTATGACCCCACTTCTGTATGGGAATACCCACAGAATGCAGCATGCTGAAGAGGTGTCCTATGCAGGTGTGTCCTGAGCTGTAAGCAGCACCCTGCCTGCATCCAGACCAATGGATCAATATGGACATGAAGTATTGCCATTAACATCTCGTACACTTATCCTGTCACCCCAGGGGAATCCACTGACTCGCAGCCTGGGAATGCAGGAGTGGAAGAATGCACTGGCCTCCTAGCGATGGCTTGCATCACTACCAAATGGCCTACAGTCCTCTGTCAAAGGTCTGTGCCTCACCTGTAGTGCCAATGTATAGTATCTCATGGGGTCCTAACTAACAACCTAAGACAGTCAAATCCCAGTAGCATGCCCCCCCCATGTCCTACTGCAAGAACTGTGGACCAATCCATAAATACCACTGGGATGAAGGGCCAACTATAGGGATATTTCTCAGATATTGCTCGCATAATGTTAGGAAGAGGAGAGAATAATGGGGGGTGTAGAAGCATGGAAATCACGGAGTGTGTGAAGTCTGAAACTCTGATGTGTGCCCATACTACCCCTGCCTGCAAACCCATTAATAGGTGGCTACAAACCTGCTCATAAACCACAATGTGAAGGGGAACTGACCAGATATATGAGCCCTGCCTCTGGTTAACCTAGGTGAATCTGTACAGCTGAGAGGTATGGACACAGCAGGATATGGCCATTCTGTTAAGTCAATATATGTACAAGAAGGGGATCCTTAGCCAGCATACTACCAAGGTGCTGGACCATTTACACAGACCCATCAGCAAGTGTCTGTAGCTACCCCTCCAGAATGGCAGGAGTGTGCAAGAATGTGTAGGTTGCGGCCCACAATACTGGACTCAGCTTCATTCATCTTGTATTTCCTGATAAATAACTCTGAGCAAGTAATTATAACTGTCAGTAGCTGATGACATAATACATCACAATGTAAATCAGTACATATGTCTGAATATCTCTACTAACACCAACCATGTAACACAAGCAGCACAGACAGCAATAGTTACAGTATCTCCTTAACTGTCACCCACTGTGACTCCATATTGTCAACCTATCTACAGATATCCTGCAGAAACAGGTTGCTAGCTGTAGGTGTAGAACACCAAACCCTGTACTGGAGTACAACCCTTCCTGGAATGAATTCACACACTCAATACAGAAGGTCATAAGGACATGCTCATACACTTAAAGAAATGAAGCCCATGTCTGACAACACAGTGGACTATACATATCTGTCATTTGCAGATGTCTCTGCACACATGCCAAATTGTACACCATTTATTCTTCACACACACACACACATTGGACAGGAACACTCACACATATCTAAGGCCAACAGACTATAATATGCCAAACAGACACACACAGAGATGTGGGGAAGAGAGAAAGTCAGTGACAGAGAGAATTCCATTATGAGGCCGGTCCCACCCACTACACATCCATTTGGCCTATATCACATGATGTACTTATGTCAATCTCTGTAAACATTCCTTTTGGTAGCTCTCAGCCCTATAGTGCCTGTGGTGCTTGTGATAACTGTGTAACACAGTAGTACAAATAAGTATTCATGTAGCATTTGTAAACTCAGTCCTGTCAAATGTAAAGTTGTGTGTGATCAAGTGTGTGTGTGTGTGTGTGTGTGTGTGTGTGTGTGTGTGTTTCCAGAGGAATGATTTATAGCCCATTCACACATACTGCACTTCCCATTGCCCATATTAACACTCCTGCTGATGTCAGTCACCTTGAAATAACCCTTTGGGAAGTCTCAGCTTTATAAGCTCCTTGGTGCTCGCAATAACTGTGTAATATCGTAGTGTAGCATGTTAGTTAGGTAGAAGTTCTAATCCAAGATATGGCAACTGTGTGTGTTTGTGTGAGAGAGTGTGTGTGTCCTTGCTGACACCTGATTTTGTGGACATTCACACTTACTACTCTTCCCTTACCCCTCCTTTAGCACTGCTGCTGATGTCACTCACCTTCAAAGATACCTTTGGACAGCTCTGCAACATATAAACTCAGTGGCGCTTGTGATAAATGTGTAATACCATAGTGTAGCATACTAGTCAGGTAGCAGTTCTAATCCCAGCCATGACAACTGTGAAACTGTGTGTGTTTGTGTGAGAGAATGTGTGTGTCTTTGATGACACCTGATTTTGTGGGCATTCACACTTACTACTCTCCCCTTACCCCTCCTTTAGCACTGCTGTTGATGTCACTCACCTTCAAAGATACCTTTGGACAGCTCTACAGCATATAAGCTCTGTGGCACTTGCGATAACTGCATAATACCATAGTGTACCATACTAGTTAGGTAGGATTTCTAATCCCAGACATAGCAACTGTTAAACTGTTTGTGTGAGAGAGTGTGTGTGTGTCTTTGATGACACCTGATTTTGTGGACATTCACACTTACTACTCTCCCCTTACCCCTCCTTTAGCACTGCTGCTGATGTCACTCACCTTCAAAGATACCTTTGCACAGCTCTCCAACATATAAGCTTTGTGATGCTTGTGATAACTGCGTAATACTATAGTGTAGCATACTAGGTAGGCAGGAGTTCTTATTCCAAACATTGCAACTGTGAAACTGTGTGTGTTTGTGTGAGAGAGTGTGTGTGTCTTTGATGACACCTGCTTTTGTGGATATTCACACTTACTACTCTCCCCTTACCACTCCTTTAGCACTGCTACTGATGCCACTCACTTTCAAAGATACCTTTGGACAGATCTCCAACATATAAGCTCAGTGGCACTTGTGATAACTGCATAATGCCATAGTGTAGCATACTATTTAGGTAGGAGTTCTATTCCCAGATATGGAAACTGTGTGTGTTTGAAGACACCTGATTTTGTAGACATTCACACTTACTAATCTTCCCTTCCCCTTCTTTAGCACTGCTGCTGATGTCACTCACCTTCAAAGATACCTTTGGACAACTCTCCAGCATATAAGCTCAGTGGTGCTTGTGATAACTGTATAATACCATAGTGTAGCATACTAATTAGGTAGGAGTTCTAATCCCAGACATAGCAATTGTGAAACTGTGTGTGTTTGAGAGAGTGTGTTTGTCTTTGATGGCACCTCATTTTGTGGACATTCACCCTTACTACTCTCCCCTTACCCCTCCTTTAGCACTGTTTCTGATGTCATTCACCTTCAAAGATACCTTTGGACAACTCTTCAACCTATAAGCTCTGTGGCTCTTGTGATAACTGTGTAATACCATAGTGTAGCATACTAGTTAAGTAAGAGTTCTAATTCCAAACATAGCAACTCTGAAACTGTGTGTGTTTGTGTGAGAGAGTGTGTGTGTCTTTGATGACACCTGATTTTGTTGACATTCACACTTACTACTCTCCCCTTACCCCTCCTTTAGCACTGCTGCTGATGTCACTCACATTCAAAGATACCTTTGGACAGCTCTCTTACATATAAGCTACATGGCACTTGCGATAAATGTGTAACATTATAGTAGCAATACATAGCTAGGTAGGGGTTCGAAACTCAGTACTGGCAAGGGTGTGGGTGTGTATGTGTGTCTGTCATCCTTATCCTGTGTGGGGGTTGGTGTGATTGTGTAATAACAGGATCCATTGTGGTGTGGGTTTTGCTACATTATTATACTGAGGACCTATATGTCCCAATGTCCACATTAGAAAGCCAGCAGTTGCAAACACCGTAGAGGTTGGTGTAGACAATCCACAGCCATAAATGTCTACTGCCATGTGCAATGACTATGTGACAGTATGGATTAGTGGATTAGTAGGCAACCTTTACAATACTCAGAGACCACTCTCCACCCACAGATCATACACAAACATACTTGACTCTCTCTTTCTGTCTTTCTTCCTTTCTTTCTTTCTTTCTTTCTTTCTTTCTTTCTTTCTTTCTTTCTTTCATTCTTTCTTTCTTTCTTTCTTTCTTTCTTTCTCTCTGTCTCTCTCTCTCTCTCTCTCTCTCACTGTCTCCCCCTCTCTGGTAGATGTGGAAAAATACATTTGTCCTGCATAGGCAGCAGCTTGACTTTTGTAGGCAATGCTCATGATCAGATGATGGCCTGTGCACAAATTGGAGTTCCCCTCTTGCTAACTGCATGTGGAACAGCTGTGGTATCATTCTTATAGCCAATTGCATGGAAACACACTCCTATAACTAAGCACTTCATGTGGGTGTTGGCCCTTTTCCTTCACTGTGAGCAGGATTTCATGTGGGTGTCTGATAAACAGCATCACAGCGGGTAGTTGGAAATACCCCTTACAACAAACAATGTGGAGACAGGACAACAAACAGGAGGGGGATGTTCCAGACATGGGGAAACAATGTAAGTATTACTGTTCTACATATGAAATAATGTTGGTTTAACAGGGTTTGTGTGGATATGGCTGTCCTGCATGATGTAAAGTCTGGCATGACAGTGTTATGTGGTCGAGAAAACTCTCACCTGTAGGGTTATCTGCAGACTGGCCAGAGTTTGGAGTCTTAGATTTGGTGTGTTACTCACACATTGTCTGTCTTTATAAATGCAGTAGCATACTCTGATGATTGCAGTCAGTAAATTGCCACATCCATGTGTGTTACTGACTTTATATCCCTCAGAAGAGACATGTCACAACAAACCCTGTTACACCAGCAGTTTTCTCAGTTTATAACAGCAATATGTCAATAGTGGCCCTGTGTTTGTACCTCTGTCCCCCAAGTCTGTCACCCTTTGTCCATATGTCATGCAGTAAGAGGTGGATATGTACAGTATATCATTATTTACTGACATCATACCTGATATAAAGCAAGTGATATATCAGACTGCCAAACATGTTATGTATAGGAGGCCTTATATTTGAGTACAAAACCTGGACATTCTGTTGCAGTCTGTACAGTAGAAAGGTCTGTGTACTAATGGTGATTGTTAACAGAGTGCCAGTATTGTGTAGCTATGTATTGTGAATGTTATTTGGTTTGTGTGCAGAGTGGTGTAGATGTCAATGTTCTTGGTCCTATTCTACCTGCCATTGCATGCTGCTCCAGTTTCTGGTACCTATCAGCTTATATGTTTGTAGTGCCAGACTGAGACATGTCCCATACCACAGTTAGGAATCAGACTACACTGTGAATTGGGCCAGTATATGTAAGGTTAGTGTGTGAGTGGCAAAAATGATGAAGGGTTTTGTTCACACAGTCCATATACTGTACTATTAATTATGCTTACCATTATGTCACTGTGACTGTGTTGACATTGATTGTAGGTATGCACTTTCACACTGGTGTCTGTTACTCTGTGCTGTTACATGCCTGTATATCCCCTCTAGGATTGCACTACATTGGGGAAAAGGACATATACCCTGCCAGTACCATTTTCACTGACATTAAATCTGGCTGACTGATCATTTACTGATGTGATGTTTTGGCAATTTGGTCTTGGTGGACTTACATAGGCCAAAATGAGTTCTCTGCAAAATGAAGTGCATCCATGTGAACAGTATTCTCTGTGTATTGCATCAACACAAAAGCTTCTGTGAGTGTGTTATTCACAAACATTTGGTGTGTGCACCCAGTACACTTACCACTGTCTACTGTATAAGAGCTGTTTACATCAGCCACCATGCACTCACCTGTATACACCCCTCAGACCTATCAGCCATGTGGTACATGCAGTAACTGTTATACAGACCTGTTACTTGTGTTCAGCAGTACCCGGGATATGACACAGTGAATGTGTTACCACAGTGCCACACCCTTCGTAGGAAAGGACAGCAGACCAACATCCTCCTCACACACAGACACCTAGAACACAAACAGAATACAATATGGAGACCACAATCAGTCACTGTTAATAACAGCTAAATGTTGGGAATGGTTGCCCTGAGGTGGAGTGAGGTGTTGCTTGTGTACCACATGTATCTTTATGGATGCTGTCTGGAGGTTTGAGCCTTGGTCTCATGGCACCATCACACATTGCAACAAATGCCTTTGGGAGACTTGATGTTATGCTTATGCTACCTGTACAGAGCCCTGGAGGATGTTTCATGTGGGACAAATCTTTCATCTGATTACCCTAACTCATATGCCACAATTATGCTGAATCCAGGTGATTGCCGACACAGGTACAGCACAGGCAGTACTTGGTAGACATTCCTGCAACTCCCTTAGTGCTGCTGCATGTCTCTGGGCAGTCTCCATTACCAGTTTGTAACATGTTTTGTCATCTGGTTTGGATGGGCATCTGTTTATTTTCTACATCACTGTTGTCCCATATTACATACACCCATATATAACTGTCTGCACTGTTTGCCATGGTATATGCAATGGTGAGGTAAGTTTACTTTTCCCACTTCTAACTGCTACCTTTTGGGTATGGGATCCATTTCATGGTTTGTAAGGTGTGTGCAAGCCATGGCTGCCTGTGTTGTAGGTGACTGGGCAAATGTCATGGACATACTTCTTGGACAGCAGACCATTACTTGGTGTGACATTGAGGCCCTGTACTTGATGGCAGGTGTGTACTCAAAAAGAGTGAATGCTGTCAGTACATCACAAGCTGCCTCTATAACATGTTATTCGGAGTGTGTGCGCACATATGCTTCCAGTGTTTTGTAAGGTTTGTATTGCCCATATTTGTCCTAACATAGCTTTTCATATTACAAATTAATTGCTCATGTTAGGATCACATTACAGGTTATAAAAGGTGTGGAATGTGTTACTGTGGTCTGCTGTTGTATATATCAGGAACAGTTGCCATTGTAATAGTGGTGTATACACTGTTGTATCCACTGTATAAGGGTAATGTTTAATACATGTCCCTACTGTAGGCCATTTGTCCCATCATTTTGTTTATCTCTGTCCACACATCTGGCACTGACAGGTTGTGAGGAATACTACAGGACTCACACATACCCTTCAGATATGCCACCATGGTAACCACTGTGATGCAATGCAGTTAACAACAACATAAATGAACATGTACAGCATGCATTATGGGTAGGTGTGTTAAATGTGTGCAAGGCAAATAGCATGGCCTTAACATGGCTAGTGTATTGGCAAACCTGAACATAACAACTCCATACTCACCAGTTACAGGCTGCTGTCCCAGTTGTATGCCAGAGGGACCTAAATAGTTGTGTGAGAGAAGTAATGTCAGTAGCCACACCTGTGGCATTAGTACAGGGTGGAAGTAGCATATCAGCACATCAACAGTGCAAACCCCAATACTACGGCTTATGCACATCAGTGCATTACTACACTCCAGCAGCAGACTATCCAATCTGACATATGCATGTAAATACTTTACAGGTACAAATGGATAAGCAACAGTGTTCTAGTAATATGCACTCCTCATCCATTGTGTGGGTGGCACCCACCTCCACAATGCTGTCTTCAGCTTGTTAGCGTGTCTGGTGGGTGGGTGCCCCAAGGCTGGCGAGGAGCTCCTCAGCATGTGTCAGTGGAGGCTGGATGGCCTGACCCCCACTTGTGGCTAGCCGGTCCCTCGCAATGGCAGCAGCACTCTGAAGGGCATGGCAGATGAGGTCTGTGCAATGATGCCACACCTGCTCATAATTTCAGCTGTGCAGGCCAACATCGTTTAGATGAGCTTGTTACACAAGGCGGTCCTCTCCTGCAGATCTTGGGCTCTGCGGCTGAATAAGATGCTGTGATGTTGTATGAGATGTTGTATAATGGTCTCATTCTCCATGTCGGTGAAGGCAGGGAGCTGTGGACATTGCATATTACCTGGAAGACATAAAAAGGATAAATGGTCACAGGACCTTATACGGTTGTCCACTTGCACATCAACAGTGGATATTACTTGCAACTCATCCAGACTATACCATAACACTGTAAGCTATCATAACTTCGGCATCTTGCATTATACTTCTGGCCCTGATCTGTCTAGTTCCCCCAATGTTGGACACTTAATGGCATATTCCACTAATCTCCATTCATTTCTGTGTAGAGGGATGACCGTGGCCATCTTCCATGTGGATGATGTGTGGATGGTGACAAGTCTATGTTTGACTTAGTGTGTGATGGAGCTGTGAGCACATGCCTGGGTTCATGTAATAGGCAAAGTGTGATGTCCTTATGCCCCATGGAGACTTGCTATTGTTGCCATCAGTCGCATTATGTCCATGCTCACCATTGATGTGGGCAGGGGTGTGGATTATGTGCATATCCCCCTGTACAAATGTTGTGGACAGGGTGGCACTGTTCCCACCTAACCTGTCTGATGCAGGTTGCCTGTATCCATGGCAGGTGTGTATGAGGTGTGCTTTACCCCCATTACAGGCTGAATTGTGTTACTGCCTCCGAGACTAACTACATATGTGGAGACATTATTGCAATTGGCCTTGGTGGTGTAGATATGTCACATTTATAGTCATAGTCAGCCTTACAGGAAGTCACCTGTGAACCTACATGCTTGCTCAGATAAAGGTGGACTTGCTTCCAAGTTGTGGTCTGCACCTATGTGTCCCTGTACAACCACTATAGCAACCTATTATGCGCTTTGTGTATTGCTGTTGTCCACCAAGGGGGATTACTCTATCATTGGTGGAAGCTGGTTGTACAGGTCAGGTACTGCTGATTCCATATAGCTACAGTGGATATAAAGTGTACACACCCCTGTTACAATGCCTGGTAGTTGTGCAATTGAAACATGACTCCACAAAAGCTCATGTCAACACAATCCCCACCTGTAATGTCACCTATAGCCTGCTCAGTTCAACAGAGAACATAACAATCTGACCTGTGGGCACATATAGGAAATAGTACTCAGTACAGTAAGCTAGGTGAATGTGTGTGCATACCCTTAAACTGATATGTTGTGTAAACACCTGCTGAGATTATTACAGAATCCATTTGTCTTGGTTTGTACTCCAATATCATGTCACATCTTCACTTGGTAATGTATGCTTACCTTCCATGAAACAGCTTTGTTTACTCTTCAATTAGATTGTACAGGTTATGGGTCACATTTGAGGTGAGAAACATTTTGAAATGACTTTCTGTGGTCTCATTGGCATATAGCACACAAACCTGGCATTCCAACAGGGGTGTGTATACTTTGGATATCCAGTGTATATGGGTTTTTATATAGTTGTTAGTGGTAGGCATGGACAGTGGGTCATAACACAGTTGTACACATCTCTTATTACTACCTGATAATCATGCCTACTGTAGCACCCATATCAGTGTTATGGCAATGCAACAATTAGTAGCTGTACACATTTTATTTTGTTGTATGCAGTGACACTGATATTATACGCATGAGCAACATACACAACTTATTTTCCAGACTGCGTGTGACCCATGTTATTACTTTTGTGCCGTTCAGCTGAATATGCATATATATATATATACATGTGCTCAGAGGATACTTGGTATACATTTGTGTTCTATGTCAGTATGGCACACCGTATATACAGTCTTGAAGCTCAATCATATGTCTCAACCTGTTATACCAGGACTTCTGGGCAATGGTCCACATCAATGGGTGACAACTGGGAAATCAATATTGATAACGTAATAATATAGCTGACATAATACGAGTATATGTGTATGTGACTACAGATAGTCACAACTGTGAATATTGTCCAGCAGAAAACTGTACAGTTGAATGTTATTAATTCAATATATCACATGCAGTTTAACGCACACACATCTGCAACAGCACTTTACTATGCACATGCCCTATGTAGGTATCTCAGATTTACAATACAAACATGTATAATACTCATATTCACAGGTATATTCACATATTCATATGGATTTGGGCAACATCCCATTAACTGGCCTAGTAGTGGCACAGTCGCGACTCTTTGACAGATACTGTAGTGGTTGCCATATGTGAGCTGTCCTTTCCCAGGGTAGTCAGGCTCCTCAGCTGTGACACGACCTATCCACCTCTTGGATCATCACATGTGGACAAAGCCTAACATTAGGGAGGGATATATAGGGACAGATCTTAAATATGCTTGTTACAAACCTATGAGGTTTGTAGCATAATACATTTTGCATTATCGTGACTGTTCTGATGGAGGTGGGATCTGGATCTCAAGTGTTTGTCATTACGTAACGACTTCCATCTCCAGCTATTTGCCAGACTAATATAGATGTTAGGAGGAACAGACCAAACACTATGATGGGTAAATCCTGACATTCTGTGAAGATCTGCACAGTTAACAGGTATGGCCCACTGCAGACAGAGCCAGATGCTATGTCCATAGCAGTTGTTCAGCAGGACATCATTACAGCAAATCTTAATGGCACATATAAATCTTTCAAATTCATCTCTCCCATTATTACAGACCGAGTGTTACATTCAATTACATGCTTACATGTTTCACATACCTGTTGTGTTATTATGCTTTCTTCTGTGTTCCTGTTGATATGTTCCTTTTTTGTTTGTTTTTTTTTCTTTTTTTAGTATTATATTTGTTTCTTCTTTCTTTTTTCTCCACTCTCTCTCTCTCTCCACTACTGGGATCAAGCTGGTTTGAATAGGTTGCAGCATGCCTTCTGTAGATGATGTTCCTGATCAGGTGATGGCCTCTCCACTAATTGGTATTCCCCACTTGCTAATTGCATGCAGGCAGCTGTGTAGTTCTTCCAATAGCCAATGTCATAGCAACCCAGTACTATAAATGACTACATCATGTGGGCATTGTCCCTTTACCTTTGCTTGTATGAAAGACATCCTTCATGTGTGGGGGCAGCAGTGTTACAGACAGCAAGTAGGAATACCTCTTACAATAAGACTTGTGGACACAGGCCAACTACATGTATGTATAAGGTCCCAGACCTAGGGACAGAGTGTGAGTATTGCTTTTATATGCTTTGAATACTGCTAATTTTACAGGGTTTGGGTGTACATGCTAGTTTTGCATGGAATGCAGTCTATCTGTATAGCTCTCAACTGTGGTGCTATCCACATGATGGCCAGAGGTTTGGCTGTTATGTTTTGTCTGTTCCCCACACAGATGTTGTCATTGACAAATCAGTGGCATTGTCTTTGTTGCTTGATATCAGTACATAGCAGCATCCTTTTGTGTTTCTGACATCATATTCCCTAGAAAGGGTATGTTGCAACCAAGTCTGTAACACAAGCAACTTTTACAGTGTATTACAGCAATATTTAAACTATGGCCCTGTGTTTTGGCCTCTGTCCTCCACTTATATACCAAGCTTTGTCCAGATGTCCTGCAGTAAGAGGTTGATAGGTATATGTTCTATCATTATTTAGTGCTAATATTCCTACTACCATTCCAGTGATGGTATGGAGTCCCACACATGTTGTGGGGTAGGAGTCATATATATGAGGGCTACAGCTGGACAGCATGTGTAACCCTGTACAGTCAAGAGGTCAGTGTATAGAAAACACTGTTATATGCCCTTGTAAGATATTTTATGGGGGAGGGGTATCAAATGTCTTCAACCTAGGCTGTTAGAACATGTGAGGGATATTAGGGGGAGGGGTATCAAATGTCTTCAACCTAGGCTGTTAGAACATGTGAGGGATATTACTATTCAGAAACATAAAGGTATATGGCTGTACATTTTAATACATTTCACC
Organism: Protopterus annectens; assembly: GCF_019279795.1. Classification (NCBI taxonomy): domain Eukaryota; kingdom Metazoa; phylum Chordata; order Ceratodontiformes; family Protopteridae; genus Protopterus; species Protopterus annectens. The sequence goes on from NC_056735.1 coordinate 1,563,819,854, forward strand.
ATGAGGACAGTGGTGGGTAAGAGCTTACTGTTTTGCACACAGTTTTGTTTGTCAGTGTGATAGTACAATTTGAAGTTAAGCATTGTTATGTAAAGGATCCATTTACATTGTAACACTTGCTACTTTTACTCCTAGGGGGTTAAACACAGAGTGTAATGGAAGGCTGTTGAATTGATTGATTCGTGTCTTCAAGGCATTTGTGAGTTTTTACTGTTGTACTACTTGAATGTTTTGGCCAAGACTGCAGAGTATCTTATATTTTGCGGATTACTGTATCATATGTTTACTTTGATAGTTGTATTAATCAGTTATTTTGTATTTCAAACACCTACATGCTATAAGAAATGTCATACACAATGTAAATTGTACACAAATAAACATTTATATTTATGCAAAAGGTGTGGTGTTATGTCCTTTGCATTGAGTGTGGGTATATGTTCTAATGCAATAATTCTCATTTCTAGGAAAGAATCAGAGACTCTGGCGATTTGAGAAGGTAACAACTGTAGGAATGATGCTTGTTTGATATCCTGTGCACACTCTCTCTCTCTCTCTCTCTCTCTATATATATATATATATATATATATATATATATATGTGTGTGTGTGTGTGTGTGTGTGTGTGTGTGTGTGTGTATATATATCATTTGAATGTTTAATGCTTCCACATAGTACATTCCCTATGCTAGGCTGACTGTTCTGCATGATATGTTGGAGAAATCATCCCAACACTTTACGGCTCAGATGGTAAATTGCTGTGGATATGGTGTGCAGGATCCTGGGTTCAACACTTGCAAGGGCTGATTATTTTGTTGCTGGGCAGAACAAGGGCTGTTGTATTCACAGTGATTAAGACAATTTTAAGCAGTTGTAAGAGGGTTTGTGCGGGTTTGCACAGTGGTAAGCAATGCTAACTTCTGGTTAAATATGCTTACAGACAGTTAGCCTTTAAAAGTGCTTAATCTGTCTAGACATCACTTAGCACCACGCAAACAGGCTTAGTCCTGCTTACTACTGCTTACTCCCACTTACCCCCATGCTAATTTCTTAAAACGAAAAGAAAAAAGGGTGATAGGAAAGTGGTGAAAAAGGGGGCATGAAGAGGGTAAAACAATATGGCAGATAGCTAGGGATGTGCAGGATGGGTGTAGGGAAGGTCCATAGCTCTCCATTTCTTCTACAGCAACAGCTGTGCATATATATTGAATTTGGAGGTAAATTTGGACACTCAAACCCCTGAGAGAGGGATGAGGACAACAATAATGTGCTGTGAAGCCAATTAGACCAGATTACATGTGTCCAGTGGACATGTGTGTAAAATGGACAGCTATTTATGGGGCGAGATTTCTTGGGAGGAACAGATTGCCTTTTTTTTTTAAGGTGAGTGTGGGAGGTTAGGAAAGGATAGTAGGTATATTTAGGGAGGTAGGTTGGGTAGGAAGACAGACAAGACAGACAAAACAGCATACAGGGGTGGTATATGACACATGTGGGTGGTAAACACCTTGAATGGGGAGGGGTGTTTGGAAATCGGAAGCCCATGAGGCCCCAAATGGAAACAGTGGGACTGATGTCCTGACCCATGGGCAGTCACCACTGCACCTTCATGGCCCTGAAGGTGGCTGTGCTAGGGGCTGAGCAGGGGGGGCAGGCTGACCCTCTAATTGCACTGCATGGCCCTCAAGCCGGTGTAGCAGATCTCCAAACTCCTTTCAGAGCTTGCTACATGCCAATCCCAGACCTGGCTTTGGGTGACGGTATCCTATCTGTACCAGCTCCCGGAGGGGGTTAGCCCCATCCCCTGAGGTTGTTCCACCTAAAGGTGGTGCAGGACCAGCAGACGAGGGGGTCTCTGGGTGGGTCCCAGATGTGCTGGGGCCTGGTGCCATGGCCAGATGAGGTGGAAGAGGTGAGTCTGCTGGGACAGTCCTTCCCAAACGTGCTATGGTGTTGCAGTTTTAGAACATATGTGGGTTAGTAATAGTTGACACAATACAAGATTAGTTATAACAGCATGCATAGATATTCCCATTAACCCAAAACAACAGATTTTGAACAGTTGCATAGCAAACAGAACACATGCATATATGGAACTACAGTGGCCATTACAATGGCATGCACGTAACACTGATAGCAACAGACCACCACTGATGGTATTTCAACATGGAACATTAATAGAAACACATTTCAATATCTGTTGAACAATAGGGCATATGTCCCAACAGTAAGTTTGGTGTAAAACATACCCATTGATTTGTGTGTTTAGATTATTGTTGCAGATATGGTGGGGGGGGATGTCAATTAACAACTTGTATATCCCTGCAGTACTCACAACTGTAATGATCATTGCTCTAATCATTACTCTACAGGTATTATTACAATACCCTATGGCCTTGGTTTGGGCAGTGGTATGTTTGTACACAGTGTATACTTTAACCATCTTATAGCTACATTCTACTTCTCTTACCTGGTAGACCTGTGGGGGGAATGTTTGTTAACACTACCTGACTGTTTCTACACATATTTCCAGACTCCTAGTTAAAAGTATAATGCTACAGCTTCCTACCACTCCCGGGATTTGAACTATAGCTATGTCTGCTAAAAATACAACAAGTTGTGTTTCTTCAGAGTGAGCTATTGAGAAACTGCTGTCTTATCCTTCAGTGTTTTCTGCCTAAGTCTCTCTTGGTTGTACAATCTGACCCTGCATTTACAACATTTTTATACAGACATTCCTAGACATATTTTTTTATGTAGCACAGTGTGGGTAACAGTGGTTGACACAACATTACTATTCAAATATCAGATCTTGGTGAATGCAACATGTCAAGCCATACAATACCAGTGCAAACACAACCAGTCCAGGATTTAAAACTTTATTGCCAGGCAGTTACAGTACTCATATCTGAAAGACCTGTGGGGGGAATGTTTGTTAACATTACCTGACTGTTTTTACACATATTCCCAAAAGCCTAGTTAAAATTATGCATACAGCTTACTACGACTCCCAGGATTCAAACCATGGCTGTGTCTGCTAAAAATACAACAATTTGTGTTTCATCAGAGTCAGCTATTGAGAAAGTGCTGTCTTTTCCTTCAGTGTTTTCTGTCTAAGTTTCCTTTGGTTGTACAATCTGAACTTGTAATTACAACATTCTCATAGAGCCATTCATAAACATATTTTTATGTAGCACAGTGTGGCTAACAGTGGTTGACACAACATTACTATTCAGAGATCAGATCTTGATGAATGCAACATGTCAAGCCATACAATACCAGTGTAAACACAAGCAGTCCAGGATTTAGAACTTTATTGCCAGGCAGTTATAGTTTTATTTAAATATTACCTCTATGGGACTATTACTATCATATTGTCTGGTTTATTCAGTACAAACCATACACATTTTTTATACTGCCAGGTGACATTCTTCTCCTTTATATTTATTTGGTATGACTACTGCAAGCAGGATTGTGATTCACCAGCCTCGCGACGCAGCCTTTGCAACCTACTGGCATGGGCTTCCTGATTCAAAGCCCGCTCAGCTGCAGCTGTAATGGAAATAAAGAAACATTTAGGCATACCTATCCATCACATGCACAGACTGGACTTTGGTAAACAGTTATTGCTATGAATACTTACACACTGCTAGGACATCACTCATCCAAGAGCTCCCTCTTCCTCCGCATCAAGTTAGTATAGTGGTACTGGACCTGCTCACCAGTACGAGGGAGACCAGTGGCACTGGTGAGATCACGGGAGAGATAGTCCCAGGCTTCTGCTTTATATTGGGAGCCCTTGAACTGGTCCTGCAGCAGTCTCACATCATGTTTTTTTTACCAGGAGTCCTACCATTACCTTGGACTCCTGTATGCCCCAGCGCTGCGCCCGAAAGCACATACCCTCTCCAACACCTGCCATACTGCCTACAGTGGGGAGCTTCATCCAGTTATGAGCTGTATTCCCACCTGCGGGGTTTAAATATGGCCAATTTCCCACACTTTGCCATGATTGGATAGTTTTGAATATGCTAAGCTAAGCTAAGCTACGGACAAACCTGCTTAGCTAATGTTGGTAGTGTTTAAAGGGGCAGGTGCTGAGCACAGATTACCAGTGCGCACATCTACTTAGCTACAGTAATTCCTGCTTAGCATTTATGTTTCAACAATGCTTACAGTGCCTCAGCTTAGCTGAGCATAACGTAGCATTATTTACCTTTCATCTTTTGGACTATCATGGTGATGGGTTTCATTCATCATTTAGCATAGCTTATGATATGTATGTTGACCTTCCATAACATTCCCCTATGTGTTTTTCTGACATATTACATTTTGTGTGACTGCATGTATGGAATACTTGTGTTTATGTGGGGGTTTCACAACTTCAGTACACTGACACCTCACATCTGGCCCTAATATACTGCTCTGGTTGGGAAATATAAGTTACTTACTACATAAATATAGTAAAATATTACATTTGTGGTGATTTCACATACAAAACAGAATTGGTTGCAATGGAGCTAAAACTCTACCTGCCTACATGCGAATCATACGCTCTAACCACTACGTTATTGCTCTACTGCTTGTGGTGGCTGTCTATTGCTATTTAACTTCTTGTGCCATTTAAGCTGGCCTAAGCGTAACTAAGCAATGGGCACACCCATGCAGCTATGCTTAAACTTTCCTGCTGATGTGAAAAAAAAATGATGGACACTTTTTAAATATTGCTCTTACAAACTTAGTTGTTAGAATAACAGGTTTTGTGTTTGCATGCATTTTCTGAAGGGTATGATGTCTAAAACCTAGTTCTGTCATTATTTTCTAACTTCATTCTTTAATGATATGCCACTACTTTGGCAGTGGCCACTTATTTATTTCACGGCCATACACTATACAGCAGGAATCTGGACATTCTCTGGGGTCCCTCCTGTTGGGGGTTTACATTCTGAGAAAAGAGCAATCTCGCTCTTTTTACATTGCCGTACATCAATTCTGGTGTGCAGAGGGCATGTATCTTGTGAGACCGCTCCTCTCAGACATGCCCCCTGTGCTCGTACATATTTCCATGTACGTATTGCAGCACGGCAACGCACTTTCATGCATATGCATGGAGCACTGCTGTGCTGCTCCCGTGTAGTCCCTTCCGTGCAGGAATAGGCTATTCCTGCACAGACGTTTTCTGAATCCTGGGGAATGTTGCCAATAAAGCAAATATAGTAAGTATGGGACAAGGCGGGGGAATCATATGGCCAGTTAGTTGACAATGACCACAATGGAAAATAATGCAAGAAGGAAAAATATGTCATTCAGTAGAATGCTTGAAGATAAGGAAAAATTTATTATTTGGATATTGTTAAAATAAAGATGGCACTATTGGCTGAATTTGCAAATAAGTTGCCAGGAATTGAGACAGCTTACCTGCTGCAGCTAACTTTAGCTGAGCAAAAGTATAATAAACTAAAAATAATTTTAGTATGATTTGTGACATGGTATGAAAGTTTTATGGCAACTGTAGCAAATGAAAATGTGATGTATTATGGAAAGATGACTGATTCTTATATTTTATTTATTTATTTATTTATTTATGTATTTTTATTGACTGGGAAAAGTCTGAGTGGGTAAAACTGATTTTCAGCAGAGGCAGAGGGAGAAAAGCTCCACATTTAAGTTACACATGATGTGCATTTATAATTGCAGTGTAAAACATTTGTGCATGAGCTTATTTACATGATTTCTATATATTTCTTACATGAACATAGCATTTTAAAACAAAGAAAAAATAAAAACAACGGAGAAGTTCACATATTGGCTAATCACTAAATAGAAAAATAAAATACAATAATAGTTAATGTATTTATAGCATGATGTCTGCAGGGAAAAGATCAAACTGGTGTGTTTTTGAGGTCAGTAATAATCTACAGAAAAGTAGTAATGTAGCTTAAAATTGATGATGATAGATATGAAAGGAGAAATTATTGAAATGAGCAGGCTGATAAATGGACAATGTAGTTAGTGGCGGGGTGTGAGAGAAGGAGGAAGAGGAAGAGTTTAGGAAATTAATGCAGTATGAGGAAGAGCAATAAGGTACAAAAGACTAGAAAGGAAAGTGGCTGTAAGAGCTGGAGAAAAGTAATCTGAGTAATCAGAGCCATCTTTGGAATAGGTGTTGTTTAAGCAATGTTTTGAAACTACTTAAGTTTTCTATCTGTTTTAACTGTGTGGGGATTTCATTCCAGAGTTTTGACACATAATAGGAGTAGAGAGAGTTTCCAGCAGTGTTGAATGTTATACTGATACATAGTAAGAGTTTATAGCTAGATCAAAGGTCTCTAGTTAGTGAATAGTACAGAAGAGTATTTTGTAAGGCTGACAAGGGTGCCAGAACCGTAGAGCGAGGGGGAGGGAGTGCCCTCCCCCACACACATTTACAGCTCTAGATGTGTCTCTTGGGGAAAAATACATATGCGAATCTTCAAAACAGAGAGACCCCTTCACAAAACAGGCACAGTCCAGAAGTAATCAAATGGAAAATCAAGTATTCTTTTCACAAACCAAGCACAGTCCAGAAATAATCCAAAGGAAAACCAAGTATTCCAGCTATATAGTGTTCCACTGTTGTAAAATAAAAAGCACAAACCAGTTGTAAAAACCTACTACACTTTATTTCTAAGTGCTTTTCATCTCACTTGTAGTGAGACTTCTTCAGACCACATACAGTTACATCACACTGTGGTATAAAACCTGTTCCACTCTCAACTTCCATTCAATTAATTACACAAGTAAACTATGCTGCTTGATTAATAATTGGTAAATGGTACATCAATTAAGTTAGTGCTTCACTGTTACTTAGGTGTCAATAAATGAAGCTCCTAAATAATGTGCTGTGTGTGTTGCTTACATTCAAATATGTAGGCTCTTGCTGAAAGACATGTACTTGCATCATACGATAATTAAATAAATTTTATAAGTTTGTGTCAAGTGTTATGAGTTTATATTTATGTTTAAAATAAATACTTGTTTAAAATACATAGTTGAAAAACATAGTTAAAAAGTTATGAATTTATATTTAGAATAAATACTTATTTAAAATGCATAGGTAAGAATACATACTTAAAAATTTTCACTTCTACTAAGCCTATTACTTAAAACATACCTTAATACATAAATAAATCAAGACATTAGTACATAAATCACCTCTACCAAAACTGTTACATCTATTTGCTTGAAGCATGCAGTATTTAAATAAATTTAAGTATCTAACAAATCTTATCTAACAAACCTGTCTGAAGTACATTTCCTGAAGTTCATAAAACAACAGCGCTAGTCCTAAATTGCCTGATAATATACATTCAGAAATGATGAATAATAAATGAATAAGCAGGGCTGAGGAAAGGCAAGGGAAAGGGGGGAGGGGAGAAAGGGAGGGGAAAGGGGAAAAAAGGGGAGGGAAAGGAATTCTACAAAAATTTTAGGTTCAGTTTCCGGGTAAACAATTTCAAGTCTATAACAGTCTCAGCTATTTCTGCCTTTCTAGATGTTACGAAAGTCTGTCCTTTTGCAAGTAAATCAGCTAAAACAACATCTGCTTCGAGACTAGAGAAATTGAAAATTTTAAAGTCACCTTCTGTATTGAGAATAATTTCAGCATTATTCGAATATGTCTCCATTACCTCCATCATGGGTACTGGTTGTTCATCAAATTGTACATATACCCGAACCACTCATTTGTTTTTCGAGCAATAGACAGTGTTGCAGAAGATGGGAGAGGCAGACCAATTGCTTTACTCTTGGAAAAATTAGAATTGGCCTGGCAACTAAGAACCCGTGCCTGTCATGCCCCTGGTTTGAATTAAATTTATTCAATAGCTTGTATATTGAAATTGAAGAGCCTTTCAAGATAATTTATTCATGAAGAAACAAATCTAAACATGTATTCTAGAGGGTACATAGAACATGTTGTAGAATCCCCCCCCTTTTCCCCCCCTTTCCTCTCCCTCCCCCCTTTCCCTTGCCTTTCCTCAGCCCTGCTTATTCATTTATTATTCATCATTTCTGAATGCACATTATCAGGCAGTTTAGGACTAGCGCTGTTTGTTTTATAAACTTCAGGAAATCTACTTCAGACAGGTTTGTTAGATAAGATTTGTTAGATACTTAAATTTATTTAAATACTGCATGCTTCAAGCAAATAGTTGTAACCAAGGATGTCGGGAGGCATACTTACTGTATGCACTTCAGTACAGTATTTGTGGAGTGGGGGTAGAATCTGGCAGGCAGTAGGACCCAGTAGAGAAAAACTAAAAGTTAAGAATATAAATAAAATAAAATGATAACAGCATATGCAAATGCCGTAATTAAGACTGCATAGACATTTGTAGCTCTTCAAGCATTTGCATGCTTAGCATTTTTTTAGTTAATGAGTGATAATTACCCAGTTAGCACAGTCCCTTAGGTAGGGAGAAAGGTGTGAAATTCAACCGATCTCATGGTCCTTTGATATGGCTTTCCTTTCTTCTATTAGCCGGTATTGTGGATGGGAGTGAAGGAGATGTGACACTGACATCAGAAACTGCAGTTTTGCAAGGGGCCATTGGTACTGGAACCATATGGCAAGGGGTGGGGAGCAACTTTAAACTAATACTTGAATGTGCCCTGCCTGGCTTTAAAATACAAATTAAAATAAAAATATACCAAATTCCCTTCCCTCTGCATCCTATTTTATGACTAACGTAGACCACTGATGTTTATCACAAAGTAATAAAAGATGTACTTTATCTACTAATTCTATTTTTGGTGATCGTAGCAAACCTGCTGTAGTTTATAAGCTGGAAAGGGTAAAAATCGGGGACTCCTGAAAACATATCTCTAAAATGTTTTATTTTGCCTGCGAGAAAAGGATGTTACTATTAAAATATCAGAATGCCACACATTTTTATGTAGTCACTTTAAAGTTTAATTTACTAGAGCTTTCCTCTCCTCTGTCATCATGTTAGATTAGCTGCACAGGCGGAACCGCATGACAGCAAAAGAACCGCGACTAAAACCAGAACTGCAATTGCTAACTTGTTTGCTGAAGGATTCTTCACTTCTTTGCTCTGGAATTCTAGAGAAAGCATAAAAACAATGGTGGTACAAATTACAAAAAATCAGGACAAATTTATAAACTTAGAAAGTTGCAAGAATAAGCAGGTTTTACATTAGTAATATGTTTTATTTCTGAAGGATAAAAAAGTTTGAAACTTGAATGAGTGTCATTTGGGGGCTGCAATCTTTAGTGATTTAACTAACACAAGACCACTTTTTTGAGGAACAAACCAAAAGGTGTAAGGCAAAAATCTAGGACAGTCTGCAAAATTCTGGATATTTGAGAGGTGTGCCTGTATGCAGGGAGAACAAGGAAACAGTCTGTGCTTGCCTGTTACTGAAAAAGAGGTGCATGTTCTCTTAATGCCAGTTGTTAACAACATATCGTGTTGGTGACTTCTGAGAAAAGTAACAGTTTATTGTTTGATCTGTAATTTTGGACCCATCATGCCATAGCCAATAATTATCTAACAAATAAGTAAGTAAATCTATTGGACTTATTTTTGAGGTGAGACATATCTATAAGGAACTACCAAAATAGAAGGGGAATCAGAAATACACATATATTTTATTTCTTCACTTTTGGTCCTGGATTGTGGTCAGTAACAGTTAATATATATCCTTAAATAAATTATTAAAGAAAAAGTTGGTCATACAATTTAAAAAGTGAGTATGTCCCCCCACTTTGGTAGTAAACTCCCATACAGTGATGTTTTTTTTTTTTTTTTTAAAGCAAGTCATTTGCTTCAGTTAATTATTTTTTAAAGAGCTGCAGTTTGAGGAAGTGGAAGTAATGGAATTTGAAACGCCTTGGTTTCCTTGCTACAGCTGGTGGAGTGCACACTTACTTTTTTTACTTTGTCAGAGTTTTTTTTTCTAAGTAGTCATTACTTTTAGCTACTTGGCCACAGCTGCACTCATCTGCATGATGTGGTGGAGTTTAATAACTAGCATTTAGCCATGTGCCTTTCTTTTTGCTAATATCATTGTAGAATTTGTGTATGTTTCAGTGGTCTAGGGCCTGATCTTCCCTTAGTATCTTTTCACCCTTCATGCAGCTGCCCCTCAAAGGTATCACTTGCTTGGAGGCTACCTTTGCTTTCCATCCACTATGGCTTGTCAGGAAAGCCTGACAACATAGCTCTGGCAGTAGCTTAGGGAAAGAGAAAGGCTGAAGAAAACAGAGCTGACAGAAGACAACAGTGCATCAGTGAAGGAAAACTGGCTTGCAGACAGCTGGGAGAAGCCACTTATCAAACAAAATGGACAAAGGAATAAGTAAGAAATAGCTTCTTCAGCAAGACAGAAAATATCATTTGTTCCATCCTTGAGCAAAAAAGTTGAGAACTAAGGTAGGGGTTCCCTGTAGAACTGACCAAGGAGTACCTAATGAAATATTAGTGAAATATTTAAAAATTGCCCTTTATTTTGGTATTTGTGCCTGATTCATGAACAAACAAGTTGATAGCTACGGTGGAGGTTCTCTGTAGCAGCCAACTGAAGCAGCTCATAGGTTTGAAGGAGTTGCAAGATAGCAGCATCATAAGACTGCATTCACCTTCCCTATGAACACCCTTAGGTTTTACCTCTTTCTTGGGAAGGGCAAAATCAGGTCATTCCAGGAACAAATTTATAGGATCCCATCCAATCATCCTGGATACATTTTTAAGGATGTTATGGTATCACCTTGTTTAACTTGCAGAGAAAGTCTGCTTCAGAGATGAGGTAGGCATGGGGCAATACATTTGTCTCTCCATCAAGTTTTCTTTATCTGTTGTTGAAGGTGTAGATGTAGTGTTGTTGTGTTGGTGGAATTATTTGAGTTTCTGAGATTCAGGAGGGTATACTGTATTTTTGGTCTTAGAACGTATCTTCAGCATGAGTCTTTATGATGATATTGAGTGCAAGAGATATTGACAGACAAGGGATAACATTCTCTGGGGTAAAGTTTGCCCTGAATTTGTCTGCTGCTGTGTTAGCTGGTCGTAGTGGATAGTGTCATTCTGAATTAGTTCCAGGCACGGCTGGGTATTGTTTATTGGTTTTCTAATGAAGATGCAAAAGGAATTATGGTTATCCTTTGCTTCAGAGGTTAATTTAAGTTTGTGTTAAAATTTATATTCCATACTGTTTCACATTGACAGGGTCTAACACACATTCATTCTTATGATTTTTAAATAAATAATCATGGGTAGTAATACTGAATCATAACAGTTCATCCAAAAGACTTTCTTGAGTATGAAGAAACAGTTATTTGCCATGTTCTAGTCTACCTAGTTGAAATTTACTAAGAGTTCTATATTTTGTTCCACATTATCAGAGGTAGTGTTCCATATTTTGAAGATGGAAGATTGATAAATAAGGGAGGCAGTTGATGGAAGAAAGCACAAGGCAGGATGAAACTGATCAGATTAAAGTGATCATTGCTGTGAACTTGTTACGGGAGGTGAGTCAGAAATTAGTGTCTGAAAGTTCCAGGCTGAAATATATTACAGTGATTGTTTGTTCTTTCATTTTTTTCTGGCAGAACAGATACTGCCCACAGCACAATACATTTATATTTATTTTTTCATGTGTTTTTTGTGACCATCTACAAAGGGGTGCCCTGTAGCAGCAAATGGAAGTATATACTGCTGTAACATTTATGTTTTTTTATCTTCTCAATGAAATATCAGAAGTATCAACAACTACTGTCAAAGGTACAGGGTTTGATTATTTCCACCATCTATCGTGCAACTCGCACGTGGCTAGACACAGTGCACTAGAGTCACAGTTGAAACAGGACTCTTGTGCCTAGTGGGATAACCTGGTTAACTGATGTATAAAACAAAATAAATGAGGGCATAATTTTTTGATGACGGGTAGTATTCAAAAATAAACAGCAGTTACAAGATCACTTCTGAATGATTAGTCATGTGGTTTGTTGGGGTGAATAGTATCTGTCAAAGAGCAATATGAACATTACATTTGTGATTTCTTCATAGTCAGGCATAGTGCACTATCTCAGAAGCGCACAGACTGCATTATGACTATGTACATTTTTGTAACCAAATGTCTCATTAGAACTCCCTGCATTTTCTTTTATTGTGAACTGCTTTTAAGGAACTGACACATGATCTCTTGCAAATCCAGCATTTAAGAGGTGTTGTTTTGTCACAATTTGGCTCTGTGGTAAAAGAAGGAGGAATTCCTCTTTTCCTTAAGAGATTCAAGATTCTGAGTGAGTAGGAAGCTGTAGGGATGGTTACATTTTTTCCCTCAGATTTCTGATTCAAGCTCAGAAGAAAGCGCAATGATTCTGCCAGTGGGAGTTTAACTTTTTGTGGGACTATTGTAGAGTGTGCCAGTGTTACAGTAGGAGAACACTGACATTTCTCAGTCCATCATAAATACAATGCTGTGAGTTGTTACAAAAGGACTTTCCAGAACCTATACCAATTTCTCATATTCTGTCTGCTTTAGAGGATGTGTTTTTTCCTGATAGTCAGCCAGCTGCCTCTAAAAGGCAGATCCTCAGTCTTAAATTTAATAAATTATTCCATCTGGCTCAGCAGATATAGCTTTTGTTGATTTTACTGCTACTAAGCACTGAATTCCAATCATACTCTTTCTGATAAGGATGGGAAAATTGTTGATAGGTATGGGAAAAAGTGTATACTTTTACAACTTTGATTTTTTAAATTTTGAATTGTCAGGCATATATGTTAAAATTTGTTTAAACAAATTATGAAAGGATGAGGAATGCTTTATGTGCTGTTTATTCTTGTGTGGAAAAATGCTTTAAACAACTTAGGTTTCTTCTACTGAACAGACCACTGCTCATTGTTTGCAGTGTGCATAACTCTGTTGGCACTTCTAACAGGGCTATGGCCACTGGAAGTGTTTTAAGGAGATTTGCATGGCTGCATTCTCAGAACCTCCCTGATAATGTTAAAAATGAAATTTTAAGTTCTCCCTTAGATAGAAGATTAGTCTTTGGGTGCTCTGCTACAGAGATGATCAAAAAAATGTGATGACAGGGGCAAGCTAATCTAGGGAATATCTAAGATTTTTCATTCTTCCTTTAACAAATTGTCCTAGGGATTTTTTTAATCTCCTCACCCAAAACTGATTAAACAATCTCAATAACATTCAGGTAAACAGACATTTAAAAATAAATGGCAAAGGGGTTCCAAAGAGAAGTCCTGAATTTCCCAAAACCAAGGAAGGTCGGGCAGGTCTGGTTCAAGACACTTTATGACCCCCTCCTATCCTGGTCCCTTTTTTCCTTTCAGAAATTCTGAATGTCCAATTTCCTGTTTGGCAAATTGGTTCTGAAAACCATTCATCAAGGTCACAGATGGCAGTGGGAGGAAATTCCTCCTTTCCAGGGGGTCTTTCCTCTTTCCCCTATATCAGACTCTTTTGTTTCCACTTGTTCTTCATCACATCCTTATTCATCCAGACTTCAGATGGTTCATAAGGTTCTGTGTATCTGGATCACATTATCAGTTCTCTGCCTTACCCTTTGGACAATTCACTGCACCAAGAGTGTTCACAAAATGTCTAGCTCCAGTTATAGCTTGTTGCAGGCTACAGGGTATCCACATGTTTCTATATTAAGACAACTTGCATATTTTTGCAGCGTCTTTTCAAGGTGTCAGTCTTTTTCAAGGTGTCAGGAATCTCTGTCAGCTGAGAGATCTCCTACACAAGCTGGGATTCCAAGAGAACATTCAAAAGTCTTTCTTCACTCCTCACATAGGATTGTGTTCCTGGGATGTCAACTAGACACCTCAGTTCAAAGAGCTTTTCTTCCATCAGAAAAATATATCTTTATTTAGATCTATTTCTAAGGTTTTCCACTCAAACACTGGGGTATAGCTCCACACTAGGATGAAGTCTGCAAAAATGTAAATGAGAAGGTTTTTTTTGTTTTTCGACCCATGAGATGCACTTTTTGGAATGTAATGTTTATGCTGCTTTATCCTGGCAAATAGTTGTCGGTGTTCCATTCAGAGAGCAGTGTTGTGAAAGGGGAATGGCTTGGTCAGCAGTTTAAGGTAGTGGGTGGACAGGAATGTACTGATTTGGGAGTGGCTTGTTGGGGGGGGGCAGCCTGGGAGACGTGAGTACAAATCTGAAAATCCTGGCTACACCTCTGGTTGTAACAGTTTTGGTGGAGGTGATTTATGTACTAATGTCTTGATTTATTTATGTATTACGGTATGTTTTAAGTAATAGACTTAGTAGAGGTGAAAAATTTTAAGTATGTATTCTTAACTATGCATTTTAAACAAGTATTTATTCTAAATATAAATTCATAACTATGTTTTTCAACTATGTATTTTAAACAAGTATTTATTTTAAACATAAATATAAACTCATAACACTTGACACAAACTTATAAAATTGATTTAATTATTGTACGATGCAAGTACAGGTCTATTAGCAAGAGCCTACATATTTGAATGTAAGCAACACACACAACACATTATTTAGGAGCTTCATTTACTGAAATCCAAGTAACAGTGAAGCACTAACTTAATTGATGTATCATTTATCAATTACTAATCAAGCAGCACAGTTTACTTATGTAATTAATTGAAGGGAAGTTGAGAGTGGAACAGGTTTTATACCACAGTGTGATGTAACTGTGTGTTCTGAAGAAGACTCACTACAAGCGAGATGAAAAGCGCTTAACAGAAATAAAGTGTAGTAGGTTTTTACAACTGGATTGTGCTTTTTATCTTACAACAGTGGAACATTTTATAGCTGGAATACTTGGTTTTCCTTTGGATTATTTATGGACTGTGCTTGGTTTATGAAAGGAATACTTTATTTTCCTTTGGATTACTTTTGGGCTGTGCCTAGTTTGTGAAGGGGTCTGTCTGTTTTGGAGATTTGCATGTATTTATTTGTTGCCATTTTTTAAAAATACATACGCAATTACCAAAAAAAAACCTCCATGGTTGAGTTTTTCTTTAAGGAGGACCCAACATGTGCATCACACGCTAACTTGGATTTTAACGTGCGGAAGTTAACTAGCTGTTCCGTGAGTGTCTGATCACATTTGTTGCCATGCTTCTTATGGTACATTTTGCTGATTTGTGATGTTTTCTGCTGCCCCCAAGTGTCCTGGTTTTCTGTATTTGAGGAGAGGAGACTGCTGCATGAGGTTTTGTTTTCTGCTGCCCTCGAGTGTTCTGTATTGAGGAGAGGAGAGGAGAGTGCTGCCCCAAGTGTTCTGGTTTTTGAGGAGAGTTTTCCACTGCCCCGAGTCGTGTGTGTGTGTGTGTGTGTGTGTGTGTGTGTGTGTGTGTTATATTAGATTTATATATACTAGCATAGAGGAGAGCACTGTAAAATAACAGGCTTTATTGCAGCATTACACGTGTAACATAGTTTTATGTAGACATTTACAAGGAATGGTTTTTGGCTACTAGTAATCATTCTATCAGACATTTCCTTCCAGAGAAAACTAACTAGATTTATGTATGTTTTCAAGCCCTCTGAAACTTTTGTTTATGAAGATAATACACACCATATTTTCTTTTTGTTTGTTTCCGGTTGTACAGCTTTTTAAGTGGTATAATAATAATCCTCTAGTGCTGTGTCCTTTTTCTGTGGAGCTATGCATTTCACCAGTAAGTGAAATTTGTGAAATTAATCCCCAGATTTTTTCAACTGCCAATGATTGATAGTATTCTCTGACTGAAGTTAATAAAAATGTAAGTTGGCAAGTCTGCAAAAGCATTCTGATAAAGCAGCATCACAGTAAGAAGGCATGAGTGAACTGGTGACACATATGAATGCAAGTTACTAATAGCATCTCTGTTAGAAGGCACATGGCTCATATGATTGACTGTTCAAAAGCATATTGACCTTTCTGTGATGTACTGTACAAAAATGTTTGCTGTGTGATTCAGACTTCTGGATATCTCTGAAGCAAATACTGCGACAATGCAAACTCTATTATCATTGCTCAACTTTAATTTTTTGCACAAAACATTGATTTATTTCAGTATACCAAGGACTATTTTCAGAGATTATTGGGGTAACAAAGCTCCAACATTCAGAATCAGAAACATGCACACAGCAGAAGAAGTTAATGTTAAACTGGATAACAACATATTTCTTGGCATAATTTGTGAGATAAGTTTATAGTATCTGTATTCCTACTCAGAGCAAGTTGCAGCCTTTAATATAAATATGCATACTTTACATAGCTTATTGTACATTCTTTGATATCTCTTTATCATGCAACATGGGCTATCCAACCACCATTCATTGCTCCTGAGTCTAGGTTCCAATAATTAATCTAGTCTGCCATAATGCAATTAAATATTTCATTACTGAGAACCAAGAAAAATGCATTGCTGAAATTAAAGACAAAGCTATGCTTTTAACAGACACTGTCAAGACAGAAGGACAACACAATAGTCAGAGGTGTCCTTCATTGTGTACCTATATGGTAACGTGACTTTCCCTCATAAAAAATAAACCCCTAATTAAGTTTATTTAATTATTTATTTTCATTTATTTACCAGGTTGGTACACTGGCCAGGGACACTTTTCACGAATGGTCCAGGATATTTAGGCAGGATATAGATGTGAAAAAATGTATAATGCAAGTGTGTGTTTGTATAGAGGTGAACAAATGTATAATGCAAATGTGTCTATGTGTATAGAGGTGAACAAAAACCCTGTACCTTGGGTACAAGAAAAAAGAACCTGAATTATCTACCCATACCACCACTTGTATTTGGCTCATACTTTTGGTCTGTTCCTCTTAAAATTTGTAGTTTTCTGGCAAATTGGTGAGAACCACATTCACTAAATAATGAGAGCCCTCTAGGTTTCAGTCTTCCTATCTTTCAGGAAACACAAGGTAACATAAAACACTTTATTTTAGCAACATTCTAAGATTATACAATCAATATTTAAAATGTGTCCCTGGTTTTGGGCCTTTTCCCCCTCCAAATAAATTTTGGCTTTTTCCCGATTTCTTGTGCTACAAAGTTGAGAGATTTAGTTGAGTGTGAAGTGGATTTTACAAGGAGCTGAGAGCTTCAGAGGAAGCGAAGTTTAGTGCTGCTTATGCTAAGTTGTTTGCATTGTTAGTAGCACAACAGGTAGTATACTTGCTTTTGATGCAGAAGGCTGTGGCTTCTACTCCCACAATATGCAGATGGATCTCTGATACTGTACTGTGTTGCACCTTAAAGGGAGTGTATGTTGCAGTCCTGTGAATGACCTCCATTGGAGGAGTTACCTAGTAACTATGAACCTGTTATCAGTTTGCCATCCATTACCTAATGCAGTATTACTAGCTTATCATTTTTTAATGTAACATAGACAATTTATTTTTTCAAGGGCAACAGGCACTTTATTTGTAGATGAAACAATGAAATATAAAAGTTGTTTGCTAGTAACAACCTCTTCATTAAAGATCCATTTAATGTGGAATTATTTAAATGACTTCTGCAAATATTTTGCATATTTACTGATAATGCTGGATTGTAATGACAGAAGTTTGAGTGGCCTTTTATGGTTGAACTTTTCTGAAATTGGTAGTTTTGTCATTATTGGTTCATACATTTTGTTTCATTGCTTACTAGAAGACTGTTCAAAACAACAAATTTAAAACATATTCTAGCAAGTGGTCCTGTATTATACAAAGAATATAATTTAATACAATCAGGTAGGTGAATCAAGGAATGCATACAAGTATACATGGCCCTAAAAATGTGTAAGGAGCCTATGGTTTGAAAACAGCCCAGAGGTTAGCTTAGTCTTCCATTGGCCAGATGCAAAATGAATGTGGGTTTTCATGCCGTTTCAATGAATGTGAGTTTCAAGGGCAGAGAAGTTTACTGTTCGTGCTAAGTCTGTTTTCATTGCAAGACAGTGTTGTTTGTTTAGCAAATGGCTCACTGTTTGTCTGAAACTCAAGTGTCTATCATTATTTAAGTTTTGCAGTCCTCATAAATTTGCCATAAAATCACACATTTGAGAAAAAGACCAAAATATGACACAAAATCAAGGACAGTCAAACATATATTCTGATCTCTCAACCTCTTAGGGCAAGAATCAGGAGAAAGTATGAAATGCTAAAAATCATGGGCAAATTTTAAGCGTTACTCTTGTCACCAAAGCAATGGATGAAGGTAAAACAGTCCACACAATATTACCTTGACCTGGCCAAGCCTTTTGACACATTTCCCTACTCAGGTGTAGTACAAAAGATGAATAATGTAGGAGCAAACACTTAAATCACTAGCTGGATTGCCAACTTGCTCACATGATGCATGAGATCAAAATAGGGGAAGAGACCAGTCACCAATGGAGTCCCCAGGGTTCAGTGCTAAGACTTTTTCAGTTTGGCATATCTATCTCAAAAGTAAAAGGAAATACCAAAAGGGCTTTGGCCAACTAAGTTTGAGATGACTGCAAGCTAAGAGCAGTTATTGATTCCCCAAATAACTTAATCATGCAGGAAGGTTTGTCCCAAACAATAACTGGTGCCAGAATCAGGAACTGAAACTAAACTCCAAAGAATGCATTATCATATCCTTTGGGAAGTCATCTACTCCAGGGAACTGCCAAATTGACAATGCCTTCTGAGAACTGAATCAGTTGTTTAGCATTTGGGAACTTGTGTGTACAGTGACCTAACATTTGACCAACATGTGCCCAGAGTCATAAAAACATCTTTCTATATTGCACAGCTTATAAATAAATTGATCATGACTAGATATAGAGATGTTATTGCCCCCCCCCCCTTTACATAACCCTCATTAGGTCAATCATTTTGTATAATGCTTACTTTGGCATGTATCTGTCCAGACCCATGCAACATTTGGAATACCCACAGATACCTTACTAAAAGGATGCAAGTCCTAAACAATAGGTCTTGCATGGACTACCTCAAAGATTTATCACTATACTCAATATCCTACAGAGTACTTAGAGGTGGCATGTCTGGCATACAAGGCATCTTTGGGCCTAATACAGAGGAACCTACTGAACATCAGCAAGTCAAATGGCATCAGAAATACTCAGTCCAGGTATCTAAACTGAATGTTGTGGAGAGATGGATATATATCACAGAGTCTACCACTGTTCCAGAACAGACTACCAATTCAAGTAAAAGAAAGCTCATCCCTGCCCATATTCAAATGCAACTTGGATCTAAGGATGGGTAATAGAAAATGGACTCCAGGATTACCCCTCATGCCCACTAATGTATAGAGACAGTTACTAAATACTGCATCCAAAAAACGCAGAGCCACTAAGTAAATGTATAAAATAAGATCACAGCTTGTTGAAAAAAACTGATAAAATCACTTTCTTTATTTTGCTTATTTTAAATAAACAAAATAAAGGAAGTGACTTTATTGGATTTCTTCTACCAACTTTTTGTCTACTAAATACTGCATCCCTTACATGGGTCCCCTCAAATTATCTATGGTATGATCACAGATATTCTCACTAGGGCTAATATACAATTATCAGCCATGGGATAGGTAATACCAATCAGGAAATGTTAATTCAAACACCAAAAGGGAAATTGGCTAAGCTTAAAATGTCATCCAAATGAACCTATGTTGTGGTAGTAAATAGTTTTTAAAAATTGCCCTTTTTAGATCACTAAGTGCCCCTTTCACCCTCTGCCACCCCCACCCCAGCCTTCAACAGCTTCTGGCACCTCTGAAGGTTGGGCATTTGTCTAGACAGTATAATAGGTCGTGGACAATGTTTAGTTGGGAGTATGCCAACTGGTCTGGGAGTTCACTGATCCCTCTCCCATACTTTCTTTAGAAGTCACTCGGGTAGTACCTGACTGCACACATCTAGGAACTGAACCAGCTAACATACTTCATACCAGTCACTCTACAGACTCTGCTACACTTTCATGCCATTATCTATAAACATAATTGATAGTTTTTTTTCTTCTCACTTAGATGGATTAGAAGATTCCCCTGTACTTGTTCCTGTACTTTTTTCCCATCACCACCATGCCACCACAGCATGCATTTCCCTTCACAATATAGTGTTATTTCCTTTCCTTTGCTCCACCTCTTTTCTATGCATCAGCATTGGAGGTTATATTATTACCTGTGACACTTTGGTTGCCATTTTCCAAACTTCCTACTTGTACCCCAGCCACTGTATCCATCCTGAGAGTGGCATGCTCACATAGTAAGTGCTTTTTCTGACTATATTCTGTTCTATGGTTAAGATGTACTTTTGCTCATGTAATTTCCTCAGCTGTACTACTCATGACAAGTCTCATCAGGAATTTCCTAGTTAGAGGCTAGTGCAATTAATTCCTTGACATTGACTTCTACTGTTTGTTTCTGCAATGCTTGTTGGTCTTTATTGTGAGCATGAAGTAAAGCTCAAGTACTAAAGTTTTAATTGACATATAATGTCTAATATCTTTATCTGCAAAAGCTTGAGTTTTTTTCTGATTGTTTTTGTTACTTTTGCTAGCTATTTATGCAGTCTATACCTAATCAACTGAAAGCAATGCAAATATACTGTCTGTGATACTTTTTTCATAGTGATAACTGTTGCAATTTATGAGGACTGTACCTTTTGCTATTTTAAATGCTAAATGCTTTTAAAACATTATTATCTAGATTTTATTTAGCTTCACCTCTTTTAAAACATTATTGCCTACATTTTGTTTAGCTTCCTCTCTACCTCCTAAGGTTATCTCCTTGTATTTCTCCCCTTCCCACTGTCTTACTGCTTTCACTCTCTACTTTATCTCTGCTCCAACACACTGTTTTTGTCACTTTACTGCCTCTCTTTTTTCTCCTACCTCCTTCCCCCTTTTTCCTCCCTGTCTCTATTTTCCCCTCACTTTCCTTTTGATCTGCCTTACCCTTATTCCACCTCTCCCTCACCCAACTACATCCTACAACTGTACTATCTGTATCTCTGACTCTTTATAGCTGCGACCTTTTCGGTAAACCGTTTTACTTGGCCTTTATACCAATTGGTGTTTTGATGTTTGTTTACCTACAGCTAACCTTTATACACATAAAATTAAGTCTGCCCCCCCCCCCGTTGTGAACAGCGGCCTCGGACATCCACATGGCTACTGAATAAAAGCTCCATTGGGATTTTCTTCACTCCCTTTGCCTGCATACCTTTTAAATAATTAATTACTTGCCAATCTTTTTAGCATCAATAATAATAGTTGTAGCTAAGTTGTTTAGTGGTGATCACACTCTCCAAGTTGCCATCACTGGTCCCTCTTCCTCCAAACTCCCCTCCTGTACTGTCTTTAGAAGTCACTCTGCTAGTACCTGACTGCATTAATCTTAGGAGCTGAACTAGCTAACATACTTTGTATTAAGCAGTCTACAGACTCCGCTACACTCTCTTGCCATTATCTCTAAACACAATTGATAGTTTTTTCTTCTCACTTACGTGGATTAGCCCCGCTTTGGTCACCCTTGCTTTGCTCAGGCTCACTCCACTCCCCTAACCTACCCCCATTCCCACCCACCCCAGATACACTAAACGTGTACCCTTTCCCCTCTAAACACACCCCTTTCCCCTCCCTACTTCCTCCCAAACCCTCCTATCAACACTCATTTCTTCTTTACTTAAAACTTCTCACTGCAGGAGATCTTTTCTCATGTATCACACACTTTACCTTTCTCCTCCCTGTCCATTCCACTTAATACTAGAATTTATTCTATCGTATACTTTTTTCCTAACCTTGTATACTATTTCTCCACCAAGCTATAATTTACCTTACAACATGCTAATCATTATCTGTACCACTCCCATTCTCCTTCTAATCTCCATCTCTTCTTACCATTACCATTGCCCTCTCTCAATCATAGACCCAGTGCCTACTCTAACCTACCCCCAAACTAATTGCTCTACCACTTATACTTTCCCTATAGCCTAATCTCTCTTAAATCATTATAACACTACCCTACTCAAAATAAAGATATTCTCATTGAACACAATCCCTATTAAGATAAAAACAAAATATCACTTTCTTTACAACTGCACTCCACGTAAATTTCCTATGATAAACCTGCTACTCTCAGGTGACATACATGCCAACCCAGGACCTGTCTGCAACTACTCTCTCTCTATCTACCATTCACTTCCCCTCGTCTCCACCTCCAGTACATCTACACAGATCCACTCCTCCACATCTACCAAAACCCTATCTATACTATCTATGAACATTCAAAATATCATGAATAAAATCTCCTTACTTCATTCCTGGATCTCCCTACACACACCTAACATCCTCACCTTCTCTGAAACTTGGCTAATACCACACATACCTGACACTGAAATCCTTCCCTCCTGTTATAATATCTTCCACTGAGATAGACGTAATAAAAAGGGGAATGGGTAGCTATTCTGTATTCTAATCAACTCTCCTTTCACCCTCTATCAATCTCTCCTCCCAGCTTCCACCCAATAGAAGTTCAGTGTCAACTGTAAACTGAACAACCACATGACATTAGCAATTGCTAAGATTTACATTCCCCCAGGTAATAATATCCCTACTCTTGAACTCTTTCTCTTCTGGATCTCTCAGACTATTTCTTACAAAACCGTTATATTGGGTGACATTAACATAGACTGGAATACACTAGACACTGATTCACCTAACACATTAATAACGTCTATGGCTTCTGCCAGCTAATCACTACATCTACATGTCTAAATGGACACACCAATTCTGCCTCTACACTTGATTCAATCCTCACCAATAATTCTAAACTCTGCCACAACCCAACTACATTGCCAGATACCCTAAGTGACCACCTCCCCACCTTTATACAAAGACACTCTCCCCAACTGCACAAATCCCAGCAATTCAAAGGCTGTCAGAAATTCACTAATTTCAACCCTGATACCTTTAACCACTTGCTCTCCTCAATAAACTAACCCTTCCTCCATCACCTCTCCTTGGAAGAAGCTGTCCTAAAATTTAACAGCATCTTCCTAAACTCCCTGGCTCACATCAGGAAAATACGAATCAAATGCCATTTCACTCCCTGGTTAACACAAGCCATTTGAACCCTTATGAATAAGAGAAAAAGTGTCTGGAAAAAAATGGGAAAAAACAAATCCCTTTCTGCTCTTCAAAGCTATAGAGAGCTCTATAATCAAACCAAAAACAAGGTCAACCTTGATAAGAAAAATATTTACCAAGAGCCATTAAATAACTACCACTTCACCCCAAAAAAACTTCAGGCATTCTGTTAATAAACTCCTACATCCTGGCAGCCCCTCTTCACCAAATTCCTACCCTAACAGCTCTTCCATAGATACTGCCACCCTTCTCAACTCCTTCTTCATAGACTAAATCTGCAATTTAACTAAAATTGCCAACATTACTAACCCCACTAAACTCCATCTACCCACACAACCTCCTTCTCTCTTAAGCCTGCTCCTACAGCTTATATTAGATCACTTCTCAGCTCAGCAAACTTAAAACATGCTCACCATCTGCTGATAACCTACCTTTTCTATTCTTTAAACTTGCTGCCAGTTGTATTGCTTATCCCATCACTATATTAAATTAATAGATCAATCCAAGAAAACATTGTCCCTGAAATCTGGAAGACATCTTATGTCATACCATTACATAAAGGTGATACTTTGACAGACCCCTCCAATTTCAGACCAATCACCATTCTTTCACACCTATCAAAGATTCTTGAAAAGTGCATTCATAAACAGCTCCTTGATCATCTTCTACTAGATAATCTCCTAGCCCCTACCCAACATGGCTTTTGCCCTAACCACAGTACATCTACTGCACTAATATCCTTCTCAAATTCTATTGCTAAATCTCAGGACAACAGTCTCCTGTCTATTTCTAGACCTCTGTAAGGCATTTGACACTGTTTCCCACAAATTACTTCTGTCCAAACTAACTACCCTTAATCTTTCCAACTCTGCACTTTCTTGGTTCTCTAGCTACCTTTCCAAAAGATATTAGTCTGTTAAATGAAAATCTATCTCCTCTGCCTTCCTACATACTAACAGCAGTTCCCCAAGGTTCCATCCTTGAACCCCTCCTGTTTAATATTTTTAATAATGATCTCTACTCATCCTGTACCCACTCTTCTTTAATAAAATATGCTGATGACTCTACAAACATCACCTGCTCTGACAATCTCACCCACCCTACCCAAGAATCTATCCACTCAGTTTAGAAAAGGGATACCAACCAACTTCTGCTAAATCCTAAGAAAACCAAGGTCTTCCTATTTCTCCCAAAATCTCTCCACCATTACAAAACTACCTTTATTGTCTCCTGCCTAGACAACACAACCATATCTGTTGAACCGCAAAAAAAACCCTCTAGGAGTTACTGTAGATGATCAATTAAAGTTTGATCTCCACATTCACCGTTGCATTAGAAAGAGTCATCAGAAATTGGGCTTGCTCTATAGGCACAATCTTTCCTACTCCCCAGTTTACTCTATACTGCTGCTATTATCACTAACCTCCTATTCAATCTTATGTCTAAACTGGAACTCACTTATAATAAAATTGCACGATTTGTTGTTAATCAACCCTATTGCTCTCACTACTGAGTATCCTTGAAAAGCCTATAGTGGCTGGAACTCTCCCAACAACTCCTCCTACCTCAGCTTCACCTGGCTCATTCCATCCTGTATAAACCCTCATTCTGTCCTTCTCTCTCTACTCTCATTCAGTTTTACATTCCCAACTGTTCACTCCAAAGCTCTCAACAACACCTACTAGAAGTTTCTGTGCCCAATAAAAATATTGGCAAAGTCCTCTGCAACCACTCTGTGGCAAATGCCTGGAATAAACTGCCACTAGGTCTAATATATATCCCTAACACTAACTCCTTTAAAATATCCCTAAAAAATAGCCTCCGAAAATCATGGTCATGCTTATGCAATCACCCAACTTAAACTACACTCCCCTCCTTTAATGATACTGCTGCTACCGCCAAATTTCTCCCACCTATTGTGTTAACTGCTTTTAAACTCCTATTAATAGACATTATTACATACAGCTTTCACTGCTGTATCCTTGGCTATTGTACCCTGAGTTTGTTTTTTGGTAATTTCTTGTACATGCTCTGTATTATTGATATTTGTTCACCTTGTAATACATACTTGTAATTTGTTTATCCTATTTAACCTGGTCATTGCTCTTAATGTATGCAACTCTTTTACTCTTGGTATTTGTGACATATTTCAGTTGGGCATTGGGCTGGCACCATGGCACCGTAAAAATCTATAAAACCAATAAAGTGGTGTAAAAGTGCTTACCAAAAAGACAAATAAACCATAGAATAAGCACCCAGGTAGTCAGTCTCTAATCTGTTTATTGTATAGAAAAAATCAGTTAAGCGCTTTCATCAAACACAGTTGACTTCATCAGAACAAAGGACTTTTCTTGAAAAGCAGTTTAAATAGGTTTGAAACAACCATAATTGATTAAAAAAATAACAAATAAAAGCCATTAAATTAGCATAAATCATAAATATTAATATTTAAAATAATCAGAGTAGGAAAAACCATTAGGTCAATATTATTCACCGTCATATAAGTAAAACAATATAACAAATGAAGGGACTTAGACTTGCCCTGCTTTTTCTTTTAATACTGGCAGGAAAGTCAAGTAATCATTTAACCCCGGATGTACATTTGCAGCCAACCTTAACTGCCACAACAGCTCTTTTTTACACAACACATTTTGCCAATCCCCCTCTCTTGAATCTACTTGCACAGTATCCAGAATGGCAAATTTAAACCCAGAAAAACCTTCACACTGTAAACTGTGTCTAAACAGGGCATTCGTTTTTTTTTATTTTTTACATCATATAGATACTCATATATTCTGGATTTAAGAAGACTCTCAGTCTTTCCAACATAAAATGAAATGCAGGTATTACATTCCGCATGATATACCAGTTTGCTGGAAAAGCAATTTCCTTTCCTGAAACACAAAGTATTACCATTTTTATTAGCCAAGGTAATAGAGGTACCCTGTAGAATGTAATGGCAATAAGAACATTTACCTCAGGGTCTGGTACCATTTAGGTTGCTATTAGCTCCACCATTTCCTGAAAAACAAAGTATTACCATTTTTATTAGCCAAGGTAATAGAGGTACCCTGTAGAATGTAATGGCAATAAGAACATCTAGCTCAATGCCAGGCCTGCTTAGCCTTTTATATTGGAAAAACTGAGAGACGTCTTCGAGATAGTTTATATGAACACATTTACGCCATAAGAAAAAATAAACTTGACAATGCTTTGGCTAAGCATATTTTTTCCCATCCTGATCATAGTTTTAAATTTATGGTGATCGACCAAGTTTTTCAGAGTCCCCGTAGCGATCCGACTGCCCTAAAGCTAGAAGAACTTGAAATGGTCTGGTAAAGCAGACTAAATGCTTACAATGTGCCTGGCTTGAATGAGGGCTGTTCAATCAGCAGTATACATAAGTTAAAGAGTCTTACTAGATGACAGTCTTTACGTATTATTATTTCAGTTTAGGTACCAGAATTTATTGTGCCTTTATTTAGGTCAGTGAGAGTGTTATCTTTACATGTCATTATTTTTATTTTTTTACTATTTTTAATGTCATTGGTTTGTACAATATGGATATACTACCACCTATGAGGACCTTTAGCGGTGTTTTGAAAAATGGTTTTAAATGTGTACCTGTTCCTTTTAGAACCTTATTGTATAATTGGGTCATTAATTGATGTAGTATTTATAGTACACGTGTATGTGGTTTTATTAGTCTGAAGAAGTTTGTACATTGAATCAAACAAAAAGCGCTTAATAAAACTAAGGACCTGCACTTTTTTGGTTGTGTGCCGTTTGCTTGTCTCAGTCCCTATTTTTTGGAATTACCAGTATGTTTTTGCCTGTTTTTGAGTTCCAATAAGAACATCTACCTTAGGGTTGGGTACCATTTAGGTTGCTGTTAGCTCCACCATTACTAACTTTCCTTTCGAAAACCAACTTTAAATTAGGTCCTATTTTGGTAGAAAAGGTAGGTTTTTCACCCAAAACTTGATACACTTCGTTGTTGGTTTTGAAAATACTCCAGATTTTATTAAGAATATTCTTAACCCCATTGTATAGGGGACTATATTGAATCACACAGGCTTGTTGGAAATCAATATTTGTCCCACCATCTACGTCTACACCTACCTGGGAGGCTTTTGTTAACCTCCTACCTAAAAGCAGTATATATTTTTACCCCATTCATCCAAAACTTCTCTCAGAATGGCATCAATAAATTCACCAGGATAACCCCATCTAAAAACATTTCCTTCAGATGTACAAATTCCTTTATTACATTCTCTTTTTGGGAAGTCATCCTGGCTATCCTAATAGCCTGACCTTTAATGATGCCTTTCTTTTGAAACAGTGGATTATAATGTAAATAACTATTACAGAAGGTTTTCTTACAATATACTCGAGAAATAAAACATTCTTTTCCTTTTACTATCTTTGTATCCAGATAATTTATTTCCTCATTGTGACACTCAAAAGTAAATTTTAAAAAAGTGGTGGTACTGTTCAGATACTCAGTGAAAGCGGGTATAGAATCTTTTTTACCTCTCCATAAAATAAAAATATCATCCAAAAACCTATTATAGGAAAGAATCTCTAAGAAATATTCACTTTTGAAAACATGTTCCCTTTCCCAACCCAATAAAACAAGGTTAGCATAAATGGGGGCACAAGCGGCCCCCATAGCTACCCCTTTTACCTGCTGAAAATATTGCCCCTCAAAAAATATATAATTATTTTCAAGAATGAGGGCCATGATTTCGCATAGCATGGTAACCTGATCATGTTGTAGGTGGAAACAGGTAAAGAGTACATCCTCAAATATCGCTAACCCTTCTTGTTTGGGAATACAGGAAAAAAGATCCTGAACATCAATAGTCAAAAAAGTAATTCCTGGGGACCATAATTCTGATTTTAATTGCCCCAGGAAGTCCCATGAATCTTTAACCAAATGTGGTACCCTCTCTACAATATTCTTTATCATTCTGTCTATATAGACAGCTAAATTGTGTGTTTTAGAACCTCCAGCTGCCACTATTGGCCTAAATGGAGGGGCCACGATACTATTGTGTACTTTTGGTATCCCAAACATAACCGGTACTTTGGGATGTGAATTACGCTGTTTTCTGTCGCCATAATGGACCTCGGCTGTCGCGATGAAGTCACCACACCTCCTCCAAGGCGTGCGAACAGCTGCCCAATCCATTTGAAAAGTTTTCATTACCTTGGGAGCAGGAGCCTCCTCCATTCACTTGTACAGCCTCCACACAATTGCCAGAACCAAGCAAATCACTCTGGTGACTATGCTGTTGTGAAAACAGCTCGATAAGCCGAGTTAACTCACCCTTTAACTCAGCCATGTCCCTTTTAAGCTCCAAAAGTTCCAGGTGATGCCCAGAATCAATGACTGGTGAAAAATCCAAGGGTTCAGGAGAATCCATGACTCTCAAAACACCACAAATAAAACTATAAAACCAATAAAGTGGTGTAAAAGTGCTTACCAAAAAGACAAATAAACCAAAAATAAGCACCCAGGTAGTCAGTCTCCAGTCCGTTTATTGTATAGAAAAAATCAGTTAAGCTCTTTCATCAAACACAGTTGACTTCATCAGAACAAAGGACTTTTTTTAAAAAGCAGTTTAAATAGGTTTGAAACAACCATAATTGGTTAAAAAACAACCAATAAAAGCCATTAAATTGGCATAAATCATGAATATTAATGTTTAAAATAATCAGAGTAGGAAAAACCATTAGGTCAATATTATTCACTGTCATATATGTAAAACAATAAAACAAATGAAGGGACTTAGACTTGTCCTGCTTTTTCTTTTAATACTGGCAGGAAAGTCAAGTAATCATTTAACCCCGGATGTACATTTAAAAATTTACATCTGTAAAAATCTACTGCCAACCATAAGCGGACCGGCGTTCCGCTGTGGTGACTCCTAACCAGGAAAAGCCGAAAGACATTGCTTTTATTTGTGGCATATTTCATGCATGTGTGTAACTTTTTTCATTTAAAACTGGAGCTGAAAAAGGGCTGCTGCCCAGTAGGACTAACCCAGTTAACAAATGTAAAATAATAAGTAATAATAATAATAATAATAATTGGTTAATTGTTTTAATGCAAGACAGTGGTATGCTTTTATAAGGTTCTGAAACACGAACTCAAGAAAAAAACGATTAACTTCTATAAACTCACACACATGGAATCTGCTCAGGCAAGCTGACCAGTAGTACGCCGACACCATACACAAGTCAAATGAATCCACAGTGCATTTAATATACTATAACGTAAAATTAAGCACATAAAAAAGCTTTTCGTTGAGTTAAATAAATCAACTTCCTCAGAAAAAAGCCTGTACAGGAAACAGGGGTTTAAATTCCCCTCCACCTAGTCACATGATTGCTAGACATAAATTGAAAGGTTGACAGTGTAGTGAAACACTCGCAAACCCCTCCTCAGCTTTACAAACTTTAAAAGGATACATTCTTTATGTTACAAATCCGTAGTGCCAAATAGTAACAGCAAACCACTCAATAAATGTATCTTACATTAAAAATGTTTAAATAAAAACAAAACACGTACAACACATAGCACACAAAGTCAGTGTGCCAAGCAGTCACAGCCCTTAAGGCTGAATAACACACCTGATACCCTTGTAATAGGTGACTCTATTGTCAGACACACTGACGTCCCGCTCACCAGGCTGAATAAAGAGAAGGTCACAGTGAGCTGCCTGTCGGGCACTAGGATCTGCCACATAACGCAAGCACTCAGGTCACTCCAAAGCAAATACAAATATGACTCAGTCATTGTACATGCTGGCGTGAATGACCTGAGACGTACCTCCCTCGACTACATGAAAAGAGACATAGAGGAGCTCTCTGATCATGTAGCCCAGGCTAGTATGACCCTGACCTTGAGCAGCATCTTACCCTCACCTAGAATGATGCCACAGTATAAAGACAAAATGATCGATTTTAACAATTGGCTAAAATTTTGGTGTCATTCAAAGGGGATCCAGTGTCTGTCAGCCTGGGATGACATGCTTGACAAGCCAGGTTGCTTCGCTAGGGACAGCTTGTACCTGTCACCCCTGGGCTTTTGGATATTGGAAAAGGTTCTTGCCACCCCCATAGTGCCTTTTTTAGGCAAGGCTCAAAAGTCAAACCCGCCTCCATAGACAGCACAAGGAACAAGAAACTAAGGGTAATGCTGCTAAACGCCAGAAGTCTTAACCTCAAGATGCATGCACTCGAAGCTCTCCTCAGTATGGAGAACATCGATATCTGTGCAGTGACAGAAACCTGGTTCAAGGCTCCAGAGAGCACCCCAGCACTACCAGGTTATACCTCATATCATGCTTTTTGGCCCCAAAACCCAGACTGAACCACAAAAGGAGGGGGAGTTTCCATATTTATCAAGGATATCCACACCTCCAGGTTAGTGGCAGTGCACGAAGTATCGGAGACCATCCATGTGCAACTGACAGTGGGCAAGACTGCTTTTCAGTTTATAGCATCCTATAGACCACCCTCTCAAAGTCAGGAATCCCACTCGGCTTTCCTGAAAACATTGGAGAACACTAAGATCTCTCCGAACACCATTATTTTGGGCAACTTCAACTACCCAAACATAGACTGGGAGCATTACTCAAGCCCCAGCACCTTAGCCCAAAGGTTCCTGGAATTTATAAACTCAAATGCTATGGAACAACTAGTCTCCACTCCCACAAGAGGGGAAAACATACTAGACCTGATCATTACCAACATGGGGACTCTATGCTCTATACCAGAAGTATATCCCTTGGTAAGATCAGACCATAAATTAATTTCACTGGATATCCACATCCCGACCCCAGCCCCAGCCCAGAAAACCACAGTGAAAAACTTCTCAAAAGCAAACTTCACACTTCTCAAAACTGAAGTGGAATCCTTCAAGGCATCAGGGCCAGTGGAAACTACGGCCCAAACTGCAGAATCCTATATAAACACATTCTAAGGACATCTCCAGGAATGCATGGATCATGCTATCCCAAACAAAATCAAGACCCAATCATCCAAGGGCAGGCATCCAGTCTGGTGGACCCCAGCCATAAATAAACTGTACAACAGAAGGAGGAAGCTACTACATGATAGAGCAAAATCCCTAAAAGGGAAGGCATCTCTGATCAGTACTAGCAAAAAATTACGATCCCTCATAAAATCCTCCAAGGCCAGCTTCGAGAGAAAAATTGCACAGGACACTAAAGACAATCATAAGGCTTTTTTCAGTTATGTTAGGAACCTGGGATGCAACTCCCAGACTTGTTCTGAGTTGATTCTAAACGACAAAAAATACACTGAACCCACAGACATCGCCAATATCCTGGCAGACAGATTCAGTGCAAACTTCTCCACCCCAAAAGAGCAAGTATCCATCCCGGCAGAGTGCAGCCTCCCAAACATCTCTGATGCTCAGATGAAGGCCGCCCTCTCCAAAGCAAAAAACACTGCTTCCATGGGACCAGATGGCATCTGGGGTTGCGTCCTACATGAACTCCAAGAAGAACTAATCCCTCAAGTAAAACTGCTGTACAATCTCAGCCTCACTACAGGATATGTGCCCAAAGAATGGCGTACAGCAACAGTGGTCCCACTCCACAAAGGTGGCGCCTCTGCGGACCCTGGAAACTATCGCACCATAAGCCTGACTAGCTTAGTATGCAAGGCTATGGAGAGGATCATCATGGAACTCATAAACAAAGATATTGGGGACCTACAGACACTAGATCCTACCCAATTTGGCTTTGTCATGGGCAGATCCTGCCTTTTGAACCTGGTCGACTTTTTCAAAACAGTCACCAAGGCCATAGATGAAGGGAAGGTAGTCCACACAGCCTATCTGGACCTCACAAAGGCATTTGACACAATACCCCACTTGGGCATCATAGATAAGCTATCCAGCCTAAATATAAACCCCTATGTCACAAGATGGGTTGCAAACTGGCTCAAAGACAGAACCCACAGAGTCAGAGTTGCTGGAGCCATGTCAGACTCGAAACCGGTCAAAAGTGGCATCCCACAAGGTTCTGTCCTGGGACCTCTCTTGTTTGGTATTTACTTCTCTGAGGTACAGGCCAACGTGGGAGGACTATGGCTCACCAAGTTCGCAGATGACTGCAAACTGGGCGCCATAATCGACTCTCCAGCTGACACAAACATCCTTCAAAAAGGTCTCGCAGAAGCGGATAACTGGTGCCAGAGCCATGGTCTAAAGCTAAATGCCAAAAAGTGTATAGTCATACCCTTTGGCAAAAACAATGTGCCCACAAATTACCACATAGGTGGTAACCCATTAAGTACAGAGAAAGGAATTAGGGATCTGGGGACCCAAGTTGATAGCAATCTCTCCTTTGACAATCACATTGCCAAAGTGGTTAGAAAGACCTTCTACATAGCCCACCTCATCATGAAAGGATTCACATCTAGATCAAGAGAGGTAATCGTGCCCCTTTATTCATCCCTCATCAGGCCCATCATAGAACACAATACCCCCTTTGGGGTGTACCTTACCCGACACCTGCAGCAATTAGAAAGACCCCAAAAGTACCTCACCAGGAGGATCAAGGGACTCAAACAGATGCCATATGCTGCTCGGTTAAAAAAACTCCAGCTCTACTCAGTTGCATACCGGCTACTTCGAGGTGATCTATGCTTGACATATAAAGCTATGTCCAACCCAGAATTAATGGACATGCTCCACCTCAGTAAATCTAAATCCCTTAGAGCCACGCGCTCGAGGGACTTGAATCTCAGCACAGAAATAAATAGAACATGCTGGAGGGACAGATTCATAACCTAGAGGCTCCCTTCGCTCTGGAATAGAATTCAAATTCATGTTAGGCAGAGCACCTCACTGACTCTCTTCAAGAAGAATCTTCATGAGTGGATGGGGGATCATAGGTTTGTCCCGGGGATTACTTCCGTGTCACTATTAGACAGAGGCACAATAAACTAAACTTTGAAAAGGGCACAGTATACTCAAATCAAGGGGTGGCATAAGCCAAACACAGTCGGGCTAGGCTTATAAATGCCCCAGGGCAGATAGCCTAGTATGAACCTATGAACCTATGAACCTATGAACATCAAAAAAATAAATGAATAAAAGAATAATAAATCAAAGTAGTATGTATGATTTACTAAACCCATTGCTTTGTAAACAAAGTGAAATTAATCACGAATTAAAAACTAAAAAGTTAAATAGCACATTGAAAATGAATAAACATTTTAAATCGTGTGTATGTTTATATAAACAATATTACATAATCCCAATATTTTAATGTAAAAAATTTTATTGTAAAAAATGTTAAATATCTGTAATTAATATGATAAAATTAATAAACTTAATTTATAATGAACTTAATATAACTAGTTCATCTTCTAACATCATTGTGCAAAAGAAACTGTGGGACGGATTTACGAAGGCTTTCACAGAGTGTAAGAGTAGTGTAAGACGGCAGACAGGCAATACGTCTGCCAAGCGATTCAGCAATAGCCGGCAGGGGCGTGCATGAGAGCTTCTAAAGCTACTCTTGCACGCACAGTGTTATGGTATGCAAATTACCTCATTTGCTGCTGAAAGCTATGCAAATGAGGTAAATTTGTGATCCAGGAAACACTAACCTGTCCGTGTAAGAGTAGTGTTATCTGCAGAAATGTACCCCGTTGGTAACGGAGTACCGTTCTGCAAATAGCTAAATGGAGCTATGACAGCTCCAAATAAAGGATGCATCTAGTTGAGGAAGCATGCCAATGGCCAAATATAAGGCCATTGGCATTTGCAAATGCTGTAAATCCTTAAAATCCAAATTTTTTCCCCTGATCGCCGATGTTTAAGCGTAGCACAGCGGCGCACAAACATGCTGCGCTTTAAATAAAATGAAAACAAGTGAAAAATAGCCACAAATGTGCATTTTCACTAAAAAGCTTGTTTTGCCATGCAGGTGAATGGCAGGCTGAAAACAACATGGCCACTGAGTAGTGGTTGCTATGGGGGGGGGGGAGCTCAATGTGAGAGATGTAATGAAGCATTAGTAGGCAATCCTACGCAAATGAGGATAAGGATAGTGAATCCCAATTTTCTCCGGCATGTGAGCCATGTCCCTAGAGTGTAAGTGTAAGAGTAGGGTAGTAGTAGAGTAGAAGATGTGACATCATGAGGGGGTATGTCTGAAAGACTGTAAGGTGACTGGAGCACAGTGGCTTGTGTTTGCCCTGAGTTGCTCAGGATTGCAAGAGGCATGTTCACAGTGGTACTAGCTGAAAACAAGAAACCCAAAGCGTTCGCCGTGGATATATCTGAAATTTCTTGCAAACGTGCTTACACAGTGTGTGCACGTGTGTGCTTGTTTGCACGCCGCTGCCCCTTGTGGAAACAGAAAGGGAAAAAGGAAGGAAAAGAAGTAGTAGGAAGTTAACCAAGGAAAACTAGCAGAGCTGCCAGATGAAATATATCAGAATCAGCCAATTACACAGGCAGTCGACTAGCCCAGCCCAGCCCAGCACTTTAAACTCTGCAAACAGCAGTCTAACCTGTTTTTCCACATGAACTCTGCAACACTGCAGTATACAAAGATTGAAAACTTAAAATGCTTAAGGCTGACAAAATGTTAGGGGCTGCTATTGCTATCATAAACCAACATGTGCAAGGTGCTGAGGGTGGTGATGTTGTGAATGCTGCTGAGCAACCCACAGTGAGGAGACGGAGAAGAGTGTACAGACCCAGGGTAACCTACCAGGAGCTACATGAGCTGGAGATAGTGGAGCGCTATAGAGTGGACAGAGACCTCCTGCAGCAAATTGTTGAGCTGTGCCAGCCACGCCTCACACACAGAACCAACAGAGGGGAACCCATCCCAGTGGATACCAAGGTATGTGTTGACTTACGAATACTAGCTACAGGTACCTTCCAGAGACCAACTGGTGATATGATGGGGGTTTCACAGGCATCAGCATCCAGGGTACTGCACCAGTTCCTGGATGCCATGTCAGCACATGTCGGTGAGCATGCATATTTCCCCAATTCCCATGAGGCATTGGCCAGCAATATGCATCTTTTCCACCAAATAGCAGAATACCCTGAGGTGGTGGGTGCAATAGACTGCACGCACATACACATCAAAGCACATCCCGGTGAGTGGGGTAGTGTCTACATCAACCGCAAGGGCTTCCCCTCCATCAACTGCCAGGTCATGTGCGATGCCCAGGGCATAATAATGAATGTGTGTGCTGGCTGCCCTGGAAGCTATCACAATTCCCACATCTGGCATCTGACGCAGCTGTACCACAGATTTGCCAATGGGGACATCCCTGACGATCACCTAGTGGGGGATGCTGGATATGCACTGGAGCCGTGGCTGATGCCACCCATCAGAAATGCACACACACCTGAACAAGAACTCCATAATGAGGCACACGCACAAACAAGAAACATTATTGTGTGTGTGTTTGGGATGCTCAAGTCACGGTTCCGGTGCCTGGACACATCTGGTGGAGCCTTGCAGTACTCACCAACTACATGTACCCAAATTGTCATGGTATGTGCCATGCTACACAATATGATCCTGTGAAAACAGCTGCAGCAGGAACAGCATGGAGCAGGGCCAAACAGCCCCCCACCATTGCCAAGGCCTGCACAGGCACAGCGTGACTCGGAGGAGGAACGAACTGAGCCTGCCTCAGTAGGCAGAAGGAGGTGTGCCCAGTATGCCCCGGCCTTGGCAAAGAGGCAACGCATAGCACATACACTGACTCAGTAGGAACCCTGGAAATGACACCTCTCTCTGACTCGCACATACAATAACAGGGATGCCTAAATTGACACTACCTGTTTTCAAACATCTATAGGGAGTGTACTATGTGCATCTGACATAGGCAGCCCTGCAGCACCACCTGAGGCATGATTGCCCTATTTTAAGCAATATAAAGCACTGTTAAGCACATTTTACCACTATTTAGAATATTTAAGCACAATTGCACAGAGCTGCATGCCGCGCAAACTAGCGCAACGTTGGGCAACATTGGGCTATGTTGGGCAACGTGGGGCAACGTTGGGCAAAGTCAGGCAAAGTCGAGCAAAGTCGGGTAAACATGCTCACACCTGCTTTACTGTTCCTTAACCAGTCAGGTCTGCCCAGCAGGAAAATAAAAAGCAGTGACAGGGCTTGAACTCAGGATACTGTGCACTATAGTCACAGTACTGAACCACTAAGCCATGACAGCATTTCACTGGCACAGACACAGCAGGGCTATTGTAGACTAACGCAAACACAAACAAATGCTGTATCATGCCCTCTGACCTTCCCCCCAGGCCTATGCAGACAGATAACAGCAGGCCAAGCAGTGTGATGTGGGTTGGGTAGGCTATGAAGTCACAAACTAATATATGTGAAATTGGAAGCTAAGTTCTGTAGTACAGTAATATGCCTCAAGCTAGTATGATAGGCAACAGCACAGACTGAAATGGAGTACCTGACAAAGCAGTGCAGGCCTAGAAAATGTGTATAAGTGTCAGGTGAACCCCTCATCCTATATACACCCACAGTAACAATCAGGTGTGCCCCCTGGGTAGAAATGTACAAATAATAGCTGTCCCCCCTGTATGTAGAAATGTTGATAAGTCTATGCAAAGCGACTCACGGAAGCCCTTCAGGCGCAGCATGCTTCCTGTTGATGTACAACACAAAGGTGAGCCCTGAAGTAAAATCAACTTGATTTTTCACACACATATAGTATATATGTCCATACTGGGCATGCTCACACACTTCAACAAATTTAGCAAATTTCAGTCAGCAACAAATTTAGCAAATTTCAGTCAGAAACATACTGAAATATCATACTGGGCATGCTCATACACTTAGGCCATGTCTGAGTACAGCAGTGGGCCACACATATCTGGCAGTTGCAGTTCTTACCCCAGAAACTTGTCACTATTCACCAATCCTGCCTTGCACACACAGTTATATGAAAACAGACCCATATAATAAATTGGACTCCTGTCATAATCAAACTATGTACTACAAGTACTGAACTTGTTCAGAGAAAGTGAAAATTCAAAGAAGATCAATAAATTTCTGATCAGTATCATCAATAAACAATGAGCACTCCTAACATTATCCAATCCATGTTCTGGCAAAAATATTGTCAAAGAGTCCATAGAGAACCATGAAGCTTTCTTTCGCAATGTCATATATATCAATGTAAACACATATATGTTCTGAGTCAGTGCAAACTGTAAATGAATACATGTACATGACTGACACTGCCAACATCTTGTCAGGCAGGTTCATACATATTTACCCCCCTCTCACTGACAAAAGGGCCCATTATCATACCAGGAGATTGTGAAAACCCAGAAATCACATATACAATGGTTAAACAGCACTTTCCAAACCTAAAAACACAGCATCTATGGAATGACATGGTTTCACTAGCTGTGTCATATGTGAACTCCAAAACAAACAGACCCTGCACCTGAACAGTCTGTTGAGACTCACCCTCTGTACAGGATATGAAACTGTTGAATGCGTTACAGCACCATTTGGCACATTCCACAAGTGTTGGTGCACAACAGACCATAGGAACTATTGTCTTATAAGCCTATTAAGCTTGATCTGCAAGGCCATGGAGTTCATCATGATGGAACTCATAAACAGAGCTATTGTGAGCCTACAAACACCCAACCCTACCAATTTTGGTTTGGTCATGTGCAGATCATAGTTCCCAGACTTGCTAGACTGTTTTCAAGGCAGTCACCCAGGGCATACATCAATGAAATGAGTTACACACATCCCACATAGACCTTGGAAAGGCGTCTTCCAACATCCCAGACACATGTCGTATCCACAAAATCAACAACCAGTTCACAAATATGTATGTCACCTGATGTATTGCCAACTGGGGCACAGATAGATCCCACAAGGTAAGAACTGTGGTCTCCTGTTCAAGCTGGTAACAACTGCTGTCCCCCATGGCTCAGTCCTGGGACCCCTCCTGTCTGGTGTATACTTTTCAGAAATACAGTCAAACACATGTTTAGCAAAGTTTGTGGATGACTGCAAAAAAGTTGTCATAATCAATGTTTGGGACAACAGAGACATCCTTAAAAAGGGTCTCAGTCAGACATATGTGGTGTAAAAATCATGGCCTCGAGCTACAGTCATACAAATACCACATAGGTGCCAACACCCTAAATATGTAGGTGATAACAAGGGATCTATGGACACATGTGGATAGTCATCTCCACTTCCAGAAACATATTCACAAAGTGGTTAGAAAATCATGCTATGTGTTCCCACAAACTGCCAAAGTCTTTGCATGTAGGTCAAAGGAGGTTCCCTCTACTCATCAGTCATCAGACCCGTCAGAGAGTAGCACAACACACTTGCG
Organism: Protopterus annectens; assembly: GCF_019279795.1. Classification (NCBI taxonomy): domain Eukaryota; kingdom Metazoa; phylum Chordata; order Ceratodontiformes; family Protopteridae; genus Protopterus; species Protopterus annectens. The sequence goes on from NC_056735.1 coordinate 1,563,858,422, forward strand.
ATGAATCTGACTGTGCACCCTCAGCATCTGCTGCATACTGTCTATTCAGGAGATCTCTGCCCAACAGACAGGTCCATGACCAATGCAGAACTGATGTACATGAGCTATCTGAAGTAAACCCAAGCTCACTGTACCACATGCTCTAGGGATATCATCATCACAACATTAAATCGAACATGTTGGAGGGACACATTACTAACTCACAGACTTCCCTTGCTTTGGAACAGGCTCCCAACCGACATTAAGCCGAGACCCTCACTGACACTCTTCCAGAGGAGCCTTGATGAGTGTATGTGAAACTGAACTGTCACACCATGGATCACTTCATCAGCTCTACTACACATAGGCCTAGGGAACTAACTCCATGGGTGGTGATAGCTGCACACTCTGGCCATACTAATATATGCCTTCAGGCAGATAGCCTATTACCTACCTATGTACCTCTATATATATGTAGGGGGAACACAGTATAATCAGCCAAAGTTGGATGGGCAGAGATGTGTGTAAGAGGGTGACCATGACAGGGAGCCATTCAGGACCACCCCACCCAGCACACATCCCAATGGCACAAAAGACATGAGGTGCACATCTCTCGCACTGTACATAACAGCCACCAGTATCTGTAAGCATTACAGTGTATGTGGTCCATGTGCCTGCTGTACAACATGACTGTACAATGAAGTACACATCTACTATCTGTAGACATGTACCTGTCACATAGGTTCATAGGTATGTAGTAGACTATCTCCACAAAGGCATATATCAGCCTACGCAAGTTGTGCAGCTTTCACCACACCATTGGGTAGTCTCCCAAGGCCTAGTTCTAATAGTTAGTACCCTAAGCCCCTTTCTAGTGGGGCTGCTGGTGTGATGCCTGGCATGAATTGTCTGTTTCCCATCCACTCATCAAGGTTCCAATTGAAGATTGTCAGCGAGGGGCTCTGTCTGATGTACAGTGGGACTCTGTTCCACAATAAGGCAAGTGTCTGGGATGGTAGTCTAGCCCACCAGCATGTTGTATTCATTGTTCTGATGAAGTTCATATCCCTGGAATATGTAGGGTGACTCAATGTTGTTATGTGTAGATGGAGCATGTTCAACAGTTATGTGTTGGACATGGCTCTGTATGTTAGGCAGAGTGTGCCTCTGAATAGGCGGTACACAACGAAGAACAGATTTAGTTTTACCAGTCGTGTTGCATAACACAACTGTTTGATGCCCGTAATCCTCTTGGTGAGGTACCTATGTGGTGTCTACAGCTACTGGATATGCCAAGTTGAGTACATCCAAAATGGTGCACTGTACTCAATGATGGGTCTGATGATGTAAGAGTAGAGTGCCAACACTACCTCTTTGGATCCTGATGCAAACCCTTTGTTGATTAGGTGGGCCACATAGGATCACCCTATCACTTTGGCAACATGGTTGTCAAAGGAAAGATGACTATGTACATGTGTCCCCAGATCCCTTATTACCTTGTCATTTTTAAGGGGGTAACACCCATGTGGTAGTTTGTGAGTATTGTGTTATCAACAAAGAGGATCACTATGCATTCCTCCACAGTGAGCTTGAGGCCATGATTCTGACACCAGATATCTGTCTCATAGAGTCCCTTCTGGAGAATATGTCTGCCTTCCGGGGAATCTATTATAGCAAACACTTTACAGTTCCCAGCAAACTTAGCCAACCACAACTCTCCTGTGTTGGCATGTACATTTGAGAAGTCTATACCAAACAGGAGGGACCCCAGGACTGAATCCTGGGGGACACCAGCCGTTACCGGTGTAGTGTCTGAAATGTAGCCAGCAACTCATAATGTGTGGGATCTATCTGTGAGCCAGTTTGCAATCCATCTTGTGATGTATGGATTCATGGCCAGGTTGGTGAGTTCATCTATGACACCTGACTGGGGAATGGTGTCAAAGGCCTTAGCAAGGTATAGGTAGGCTGTGTGGAGCTCATTTCAATCATCTGTAGCCTGGGTAACTGTCAAAGAAATCCTCCCAGTTCAGGAGACGTGGTCTGCATTTGATGAAGCCAAACAGGGTGTGCTCAACTGTGTGAAGGTTCCCAATCTCTGTATTGTTGACTTCCATTATGATTGGCTCCATTGCCTTACAGAACACACTCGTCAGGCTCATAGAGCATGAATGCCAAGAGGTATTTGTGGCCCCACCCCTGTGGAGTGTGAAGAACGTTGCTGTGCAACATTCTATGGGCACATATCCTGTAGAGGGCATGTAGAGAGAGGTGTAGGTATCCTTGATGAATATGGATACATCCTCACCCTATGTGCTATGATTCAGGTTCTGATGCTGGAAGGTATGGAATGAGTAGTATCCTGGTAGTGCTGGTGTGCTGTCTGGAGCCTTGAACTAGGTTACTGATACTGCACAGATATCAATATTCTCCATAATGAGAAGTGCCTCAAGTGTGTGCATCTTGAGGCTGAGACTTCTGGCAATGAGTAGCATTTAGCTCACTTTGTGGTTATTTGTGTTGGTTTCGGGGTTTGGTTTGTCCTTTGTGACCGGTGTTCCACACCTGACGTCAGTGCCTTATTGGTCCCATCAGACCATAAGCTAATTACCCTACATATCCACATCCTGGACCCACACCCCCATTAAGGAAACCATGTTAAAAAATGTCTCCAAAGCCAACTTCATGTTTCTTAAGACAGAAGTGCTGAACTGCAGGACACCCATGCAAATGGACAATACAGTTACAACTACTGAATCCTTCACAATTGCACTTTATAAGCATTTACATGACTACATGCATCGTGCTATTCCAAACAGAACCAAGACGCTATCCTCCAAGAAAAGGAAGCCAACCTGGTGTTCCCCTGCCATAAACAAATTGCACAACAGAAGGAAAATACTGTTGCAAAAGAGGGTAAAATCCCATGAGCGGAGGAGCTCCATGGTCCACATCAGTAAGAAGCTGTGATCCATGATAAAATCCTCCAAAGCTAGTTATGAAAACAAAATTGACACTGATTCTAAAGACAACCACAAAGCATTCTATAGCTATGTCAAGAATCTCAATGGCAACATTCAGATCTGCTCTGAGTTACAGCACAATGGCACTAAATATACACATCCAACTGATATTGCCAACATCCTGGCAGATAGGATCAGTGCTAACTTTACCCCCCTCTCACCCATGAAAGAGCACATCTCTATAATGGAAGACTGCAAAGTTGCTGTCATCATGGCTGCACAGGTAAAAAACACTCTCCAAAGCCAGGAACACAGCATCCATGGGACAAGATAACATCCCAGGCTGTGTTCCACACAAACTACAGAATGAACAGGCACCACACCTACGTACCATGTTCAGTCATAGTGTCTCCTCAGGCTTTGTGCCTGCTGAATGGTGCACAGTGATGGTTATCCCACTACACAAGGGGGGAGCCACCATGGACCCCAGGAACTAGCACACCATTAGCCTGATGAGCCTGCTCTGCAAGGCCATGGAATGTATCATCATATAACTTATCAAAAAAGACATTGGTAATCTCCAAACTCTGGACCACAACCATGTTGGGTTTGTAAAAGGTAGATCATGTCTCCTAAAGCTGATAGACGTCATTGAAGCAGTCACCAGAACCGTAGACAAGGGTAAGGTGGTTCACACAGCCTATGTAGATCTTGCCATGGCTTTCAATACCATCCCCCACTCTGGAATTATAGATAAACCCGCTAAACTAGGTATAAATCACTATGTCACAAGATGGGTTGCCATCTGGCTAAATGACAGAACACACACTGTGAAAGTAGCAAGCTCCAAGTACGACATTGGACCAGAGACAAGTGCAGTACCACAGGGTTCAGTCCTGGGTCCTGTCCTGTCTGGTATCTACTTCCCTGTAGTAAACTTTTACATGGAAGGTCTGTGGTAATGAAGTTTCCAGATGACTGCAAACTAGGAGCCATAATCGAAACTACTGAAGATGTGGACATCCTACAAAAGGGCCTCGCTGAGACAGATGCCTGGTGTGAAAGCCATGGCCTCAAGTTCAATGCCAAAAAGTGCATTGTCATCCCCTTTGGTAAAAACTCTGTAGCCAAGAACTACAACATAGGTGGTAGTATACTTAACACTGAAAGTGTAATAAGAGACCTTGGGTCACAGGTGGACAGTGGACACACTTGTGATAATCACATCCCTGCAGTAGTCAGGAAATCCTTCTAAGTGGCACACCTCATCACAAAAGGTGTCTCATGCAGAATAGAAGAGGACATTGTTCCCCTATACTCATCACTCACTAGATCCATAATAGAGTACAACGCCCCTTTTGCTATGTACCTCACAAGACATCTATAACAACTGGAAAGCCTGCAGAAATACCTCACAAATAGCATTAGCGGCCTGAAATACATGCCATACACAGACCGTCTCAAAATGCTCCAGCTGTACTCACTCGCATATCGCCTATTCAGATGTGATCTCTGCCTAACATACAAAGCTATGTCAAACACAGAGCTGTTGGACATGCTCCACGTAAAACACTCACAATCCTTCTGATCTTCGGCCCCAAAACCCAGAGTGAAATACAAAAGGAAGTGGTGTATCCATTTACCTTATGGAGACCATGCAAGTGCAACTAACATTGGGCAAAGCTGCTTATCAGATTGTAGCCTACTACAGATCACCTACCTTGTCTGAGGAACCTCACTCAGTATTCCTGAGAACAGTGGAAAATATAAAGGTCCTACCAAACACCATTATATGAGGAGATTACAACTACCAAAACACTGACTGGGAGAATTACTCATGTACAGCGTCCTTTGCCCAATGCGTCCTAGAGTTTAAAAACTCAAACACTCTGGAACAGCTGGTCACCACGCCCACTAGAGGTGACAACATACTGGACCTGATCATCACCAGCATGGGGTACCAGTGTTCCACAACAGAGATAAATCCCTCGCTGGTAATATCAGATCATAAAGTAATCACACTGGACATCCACATCACGCCCCCCCCCCCAGTCAAGGAAACCACTGTGAAGAAAATTTCTAAAGCAACCAGCACACTTCTCAAGACCAAAGTGGAAAGTTCAAAAGCACCCTTGCTATAGGATAATGCTATACAATCTGCAGAATCATTTACAAGTGCATTAGTGCATTCTATCAGCATCTACAGGGATGCAGGGATCGAGACATGCCAAATAAAACCAAGATGCACTCCTCCAAAAATAGGAAACCAGTCTGGTGGTTGTTGCACATAAATAAGCTATACAACAGAAGGAGGGAACGAACAAATGATAGAGCAAACTTCACATAAGGAAAGGCATCACTGATCATTATTAGGAAGAAACAATGATCGCTCATAAAATAATCCAAGGCCAGTTTCTAAAGACAAATTGCCAAGGAATGTAAGAATAATAGCCACAAAGCCTTTGTTAGCTATACCAAACATTTAGGTGGCAACTCTCAAAAATGCTGTCAGCTACTGCAAAATGGAAAAAAGATTCACTGAACCAATTTACATTGCCCACATCCTGGGGGACAAGTTCAGTGCAAACCCCTCCACATCACCCCCAAAAGGGCCTGTGTCCATCCCAGAAGAATGCAGAGCACCAGACTTCATGGACATGCAGGTAAAAACAGCCCTCTCCAAAGCTAAGAACACAGCATCAATGGGATTGGATGGTGTCCCAGGCTGCGACTTACACCAGCCCCAAAAGGAACTACATCCTCACCTACATTCACTGTCCAGACTCAATCTTACCACAGGCTATGTACCCAAAGAATGGCATACATCAACAGTCACCCAGCTCCACAAAGGGGGTGCCACAACAGAACCAGGAAACCATTGCCCTATAGGCCTACTTAGCCTGGTCTGCAAAGCTATGGAGCAGATTTTCATGGAACCCATAAACAGAGACATTGGGGACCTCCAAACACTGGACTCTACCCAACTTGGCTTTGTCAAAAGTAGATCCTGGCTTCTAAACCTAGTTGACTTATTTGAAACAGTTACCAAGGACATAGATGGAGGTGAAAGTAGTCTACACAGCCCACCTGGACCTCACTAAGGCCTTTCGACACCATTCCCCACTCTGGCATCATGGACAAGCTTACCAGCTTGAACGTTAACAGCTATATCACAGGATGGGTGGCCAACTGGCTCACAGATCAAACACACATGTTCAGAGTTGCGGGTGCCATGTCCGACTCTAAACCAGTCACAAATGGCATCCCACAGGTATTGGTCCTGGGACCCCACCTGTTCAGTAGATACTGATCAGATGTACAGGCAAGCATGGTAGGAGTATGGTTGAACAAGTTTGCAGATGACTGCTAACTGTGGTCCATAAATGACTCCACGGCTGACACAAACATCCTACAGAAGGGTCTTACAGAGACAGATACCTGGTGTCAAAACAATGTCCTCAAGCAGAATTCCAAAGAATGCATAGTCATCCCCTTTGGATAAAACAAAGTGCACACAAATTACCACATAGGTGGTAATCCAGTATGTATGGAGAATATAATTATGGCCCTGGCGACCCAGGTAGATAGTAAACTCTCCTTTGATGATCACATTGCCAAAGTGTCTACAAATTCCTTCTATGTAGCCCACCTAATGTCACCTAATGTAACCCACTTTGTCTAGTCTGATGATGTCACCATCCTACAAATAAACCTGTGGAAAGGAGAACTCCTGGTAATGTGTATAGCGCGTTGTGTAAATGTGTATTGCTCTAGTATCATTAAGTAGTTAGGTAGGGGGTTGAATCCTGCACTTGACAACTGTATGAGAGTGTGTGTGTGTGTGTGTGTGTGTGTGTGTGTGTGTGTGTGTGTGTGTGTGTGTATCTCTTTGGAGACAACTACAACACCTTAAAAGTGGTATACTTATCTTTGTCAAGTCTGATGATGTCACCATCCTACAAATATACCTGTGGAAAGGAGAACTCCCAGTAATGTGTATAGCGCGTTGTGTAAATGCATACTACTCTAGTATAGTTAGGTAGGAGCTTGAATCCTGCACTTGACAACCGTATGAGAGTGTGTGTGTATATCTCCTTGTAGAGGAGCAACCTTTTTGGAGACAACTACAACACCTTAAAAGTGGTAAACTTATCTTTGTCAAGTCTGATGATGTCACCATCCTACAAATATACCTGTGGAAAGAAGAACTCCCAAGTAATGTGTATAGCGCATCGTGTAAATGAGTACTGCTCAAGTATCATAAAGTAGTTAGGTAGGGGTTTGAATCCTGCACTTGACAACTCTATGAGAGTGTGTGTGTATCTGCTTGCAAATAAGCAACCTTTTCGGAGACAACTACAACACCTTAAAAGTGGTATACTTATCTTTATCAAGTCTGATGATGTCACCATCCTACAAATATTCCTGTGGAAATAAAAACTCCTAGTAATGTATATAGTGCATGGTGTAAATGCATGCTGCTCTAGTATCATTAAGTAGTTAGGTAGGGGTATGAATCCTGCACCTGGTGAGTGTGTGTGTGCTCTATGTGTGTGAAACAGTTGGTCACTGTGTTGTGGGTTTTGCTTTTACTACTGTATGACATATCACAATGACAACAGTATGTGCATTGCATGTCAGGTAGCTGTGTGGCAAATACATATATGTGCATGCGACCTTAAATATTTCATAGGTGGGAACCCTGCTTTCTCCATGAACACATCTGTTATCTTTGCCAGAGTGTGCTGCCACTTTCCAGACCTTAGGTCACATCTGTATGCTTGTGACAATCCCAGCCACTGCAGTGATCCCTGGCCCAGGTCATCCGTGTCACACACACTCATTACGGTTTCTATTGAATAATGTGAGTGAGGGTTTATGCCTGAGGTATATTTCAGACCAGTTAAAATGCAGCAAAGTCTGTCAATGATGGCTATTCATTATAGGTGTACAACAACCTTTGTGGATATGCATGCAGACCCGTTATTGCTTATGTGATTCACCGAGGGATTTCAAAATACCTTTGGAAATGTGATTACCAAAGGAGAGATGATGTAACACTTGGCTGTATGTACACATCGGTACCTGTCAACATGTTGGGGGCCACTACCTATGTGGTACTGTGGGGATACTATGTTTTGTAAAGGTGGATGACCATGCTTTAGTTGGCTTATAGCTTTACAGCATGGGTTTGACAGCAGGTATCTGTCTGTATGATACCCTTGTGGAGGATGTGTGTGTCATCTGGACAATGCATCATAGGCCACATTATGCATTTCCAGATGTGGACGGACATATCCCTACTGTGTTTGCTTGTACCTAAGTGAGCTATATGGCAATCAGGAGTGGTCCCAGGAATGGGTGCAGGTGAACACCACTGGTTACTGACATAGTATAGTTCCTGAAGGGTACAAATGTTACTGTGTGTCCTACATCTGTGTGTCAGTTATCAAGACATCATCCAATGATTGTTTATGGTCAGGCTGTTGAGGTTACTACCAGAATGCAAACCAATGACAGATAGTGACAGTATCACCCACAGCACAGTGTCAAACCATGTCATACAAACATGTGTACCCAAGTTCCAAAATGTGTGTAGTACAATGCATACTGGCCACCAATAGAAACTATGGAGTGTTAACACTGTGTAATACAGGGCATGTCACCCTGCCCATGTGTCCACTATGCACGTACATGCAGACAGTGCACCTCCACCATGTTCACAAATTTACACCTGCAAACCTGTGCTGCACACATCCCACACATACTGTCCACTCTCTAACACATGCTACCAATACTACACACATCAGCCAAGTGGCACGTGGGTGGACAATACTACTGGGATTAACACTGGTGTAAACAATACTACATTGACAATCATAGCTTTCATGCATCATGCCTGCTCAGCTACACCTTCAAGGATATCATTACACATATGAACACATGAACACATGCACACATGCACACATGAACAAATGCACACATGAACACATGCACAAATGCACACAAATACACTCCTCACTAAAGCAGACACACACACACACACACACACACACACACACACACACACACACACACACACACACACACACACACACACACACCACCAGCAATCCAGAACATACTCAATAGTGGTTGATGGTGGGGTAAAGTATCACAAGCCAAACAGTCATATCACATGTGTCAGCATGCAGGACATGTGTTGCTCAACAGCATGCAGTGCGAGTGTAGACAGTCCTTGCTAATAACAGTATACATGGTTTTGATGCATGTGTGTTGTTGTTCAGTGATTGGCCTCACCCTGGAATGCAATGTGTACATGGACACAACATTGCTGTGCAAGTATTACAAGCTCTTCAATGTGCTGTGCACTATCACTCACAGGTATACATACCATGGCTGGATGTTTATCTGTGTGTCACATAGATATCCAGTACTGATTAGAGCATCTGTGTCTTTAGCAGTTAATTGTGGACACAGGTTTAGCTCATGCATGCTATGTATACACACAGGATGAGTGGTGTGGGTATACCTGATGGAATACCATTGCTCAACATAGCCATTGTACAGTAGTTATGGTGAGTGTAGAACATATTGTGGACATGCCAATGCCAGCCTTGACATGGCATGCTACAACACAACTGCAACATTAAACATCACACATACCCAATGTGTGTCATGTGACCTATACACTCAATAGCATTACAAGACATATATGTGTCACTTTGTGCAAATGGTGATTGCTATGCATATGTTTGCACACACACATTGAGGTGTATAGCAATGAATGCTATGTGTAGTACTGTGGTTACTGTAACTGGATGGGGTGTAGCACCATGAGCCATCATCATGCAGCAGTATGTGGTCACTCAAGGCTACTAATGTGTGACAGACTGGCACCTATCATGCTGTATTTGTACCACAGTACCATGTCTACATTCACCATTTCACAGCCAGTTGTTACATGGGTTTGTAAGGTACCCAATAGGGAGCATTGCCTAACAAGAATGTGTTGTGAGTTGAAGAGTGTCGCACCACCTCATGATAAGCCTCTACCCCTCAGGTATATTATGTGTGCTGTGTGGATGACATTTGGGATACTGGAGTGTGACCTTACAGCGGGTGTCTGAATACGCCATGTGTAGCAAATTAACATGTACTGTGTATGACGAAGTTGTGTATGTTGTGTGCATGTGTATTGACTCTGCCTGTCCAATGTCCACTACAGAGTAGCCACAATTGTTTGGGATGCTGTGTGTATGGCATGTGTTTGAGGCAGCTACTCACGTTACTAAGATGTGCATAGTCTCACAACAAGCATGCACAGCATGCATTATACATAGGTATGTTACATGTGTACATGGCCTACACCTCACCTATGACATGCACATATTATTTGCAATATTAAATGTAGAACACACTCACCAGCATGGGTCTGCTGCCTTGCTGTCACACCAGAGGGACCTACAAGGATATGAGACAGTTTGTCAGTGGCAACAACTGTGGCATTGCTACTGTGGGTTTGCAAGACAGTCACAGGCCTACAGATCATGTTCCAAATTATCAGTATTGCACAACACCAGGCTCCACATCTTCTAACTACACAGTACACATCTCACATATGCATGATCTACCACTAGAGATTACAGTAGTCTACAGATATGCCATGTTAACTGCACACTCCATGTGAACTTGCTGGGGGGCTCCGGCCTCCATGATGATACATGTCTGCTGTTGTTGTTGTTGTCCAGGAGCCACCAGGCTCAGGAGCAGCTCCTCCACTCTGGTGAGGGGGGGATGGGTGGTAACCCCACCACCTGTGGCAAGCTGTTGCCTACGGACATCAGACGCACACTGCTGGACATGTCTAAGTAAATCACTGCAGTGATGGCATACCTGCTCATATGTCCGGTTATGCATGCCTATGTCATTTACCCTATGGACAACATCTTGCCACAGTGCAGTCCGCTCATGCTGGTCCTGGCTGGTTCTTGAGAATAGCAGGGTGTAGTTTTGCACAAGACTGGATGTTAGAATTTTATCCTATGCTGGACTATAGGATGGGTTGTGATGGTGGGACATGACCCTGGAAGACAATGAAACTATATGTGTGAGCAAGTCATATGGCACACTTAACATTCTACAGTACAGATATCACTGAACTGCCATAAATAGCAACCTATTGTCTGTCAGAGGATACACACTTTCAATACCACATATCAGTGCTCAACCCACAACTGCCTGACAGTGCCTGGCATTCTCTATATATTAAACCATTTTCTGCACAGCAACTAAGAGAAACCACTTTGTAAGACTAAACAACAGTACATGGCACACTGTATGCGACACAATGCACCACCTAGCCACAGGAGGTATATATCAAGCTAATGCATAAAGAAATATGTCATCCATTGCAATGATTGTAAAATCCAGTTACAGTGCCACACTAGTTGTTGATGGCAAACCCCTGCCTAAAATATGTGCACATTCGTGAATATAGGTGGCATACTGCTGTACTAGACTATACATGCTGCTAGTTATACGCTTATATCCTGTAACACACATATGACTGAGGGCATGTTACAGGCATACCCACACACACATCAGACATACATACGGGATACAGAGGTATGGCAACCCAGATGAGCTTTACGTGTGTACCATACAGTACTGTGTGTCAGTACTTACAAACCCTTATGCCTGAGGTATGTAATCTGTGAGGACTACGGGGAACACACAAAACAGTGTTTCCAAGCAATGTGGACATACACCATACTGTGCTGTTTAGGCCTACAGCTTCAGGTAGTACTACAGTCCATACAGGATTTGGATTCCCCAGCAGTACCAATCAATGAGCATACATGTACTGCTTTAGCCTGCAATGGCACACCCCAGTTAACACCAAGGGACTACGTCAGACAGTATGCCATACTGCTTTTTCTGGCTAGCAATAGCAAACACTTCTTTTGCTGGGATCAGAGCTAGGACACATAATACCATGACAGAAACAGTTTCCCACTAAGCTATCCCACATATACACAACTGTGACACATTCGCCAACACATTCACCATCACACTCAGTCAACCTCACATAGCAATTATTGCAACAAGTAAATGTGGGTGTGTATTGGTTCATAGGTAGGTAACAGGCTATTGGCCCTAGGGCCTATAGGAGCCTAGCCAGACGGTACCCTGGACTTTGACACCCAAGTAATTTAATTTCATGTGCCCCTGTCAAGCAGAACCACAGAGGTGATTCCCGGGGTGTATTTCCTATCTCCCATCCAATCATCAAGACTATTCATGATGAGTGCTACTGAGGAGCTTTGTTTGCTATTGATAGGTAGTTTATTCCAGAGTATGGGATGTCTCTGAGATAGGAATCTATCCCTCCAGCAGGTTCTGTTTATTGAGGTGACATGGTTTAGGTCCCTAGAGCGTGTAGCTCGTAGGGATTGTGATCTGTTTACATGGAGCATGTCCAACAACTCTGAGTTTGACATAGCTTTGTATGTTAGGCAGAGGTCACCTCTGGGTTGGTGGTATGCGGCACAGTCTAGCTGTGGTTTTGTGAGACGGTCTGCATAGGGCATCTGTTTGAGGCCAGTAATACTCTTTGTGAGGTATGTCTGTAAACTTTCCAGTTGCTGTAAATGCCTTGTGAGGTTCATACCAGAAGGGGCATTGTACTCTATAATGGGTTTTGTGAGTGATGAGTAGAGGGGAACACTGACCTCTTTTTCCTTGGATGACACACCTTTTGTGATGAGGTGTGCCACGTAGACAGATTACATGACTAGTGTGGCACTGTGATTATCAAAGGGGTGGCTACTGTCCACCTGTGTCCCATGGTCTCTTATCACACTTTCAGTGTTAAGTCAACTACCACCTATGTGGTAGTTCATGGGTACAGAGTTTTTAGCAAAAGGGATGCCAATGCATTTTCGACATTGAGCTTGAGGCTATGGCTTTGTCACCAGGCATCTGTCACAGTAAATATGACTCTGTCTCTCTCTCTCTCTCTCTCTATATATATATATATATATATATATATATATATATATATATATATATATATATATATATATATATATATAGATATATACACACATACATATAAACATCCATTGGTGTACATATAGATGTGCATATAGGCACATATACAGTCCACCTTTCATGGTGGGAATAGCAATTATGCGAAGGATGTGAGGTATACAGTTATGTAATGATATTGCACAGTCTTGTGCGAAATGCATTGAAGGTGTCCTCAGCCCATGTGGCTTTAGCAGGTCTCACTGGCTGCAACACTGCAAACCTAACAAATCACACCCACAGCATTTAACCACCACATGTCATATACCAGCACTGTATGCTGTCTTGTTTGCCACACACTACTACCTACATACAAATATGCACATAACGACCTTCACCAACATATATATGACCTCCCTTCACAAACAGTTGCAGTATGTCCCTTGCTCTATGCACATGTACAGATGCTAATATATCTGACACAGATATATCTCTCCGTATGTGTGTGCCATACACACACAAGGTCCACACTGTTGTAAGTCCCTGGACCTCACGGCTGACCTGTTGTACCTTGCTGCAACATGAACAGGTGTCACATGTGAGCACACAGTAATATTAGAGGGTGTATATATAGCTGCAAATGCTAGATTAGCATACTAGCCTGGTACAGCAGTTGCCAATGCTAAGCTACACGTTAATGTGACTATCATGCATGTGTTACTCTGTCACATCCATGTTTATATAGCTGTATGCACTACTCCCTCAAACAGCCATTGTCCACACTACTGTACAGAACACAGATAACATGGATCAGATGTTTGACATTTAATGCTGAGCTACATATGTCACAGTTATGTCCCACTGCACACAGCTACACACTGATTTTTCCATGGCAGTTGTTATGCAGGGCATCTGTGCATAGATACGTACTGCTGCCACATATGGATGTTTCAAAGTATGTAGAGTAGTCTTCAAATACATCTACTACATGCCAGTAAATACATATCTGTTACATACCTTTCCTTTGTATGTGTTTGTAGTTTTCAGTTCGGTGTGCCTTTGCCTTTTTTTTTTCGGCTGGTGTGGGTGGGTGGGTGTCTCTCTCTCTCTCTGTCTCTGTCTCTCTCTCTCTCTCTCTCAGTATCTGCAATGGGATGTTTGCATGTGTGGGCAGCAAATACAGCCTACTTTTATACGTATCTGCACATGTGCATGTGATGGCCTCTGCACCAATCGGTGGCCACCATTTGGTAATTGCATGCAGCCTGCTGTGTGGTAATTGCAGTACTCACTGTCATAGCAACCCAATGCTATAAATTGCTATGTCAGGTAGGCGCAGCCCTTTCAGCTTTCCAAAGTGGGGCCTATGCTTGTTTGTTGTAGACACCGTTGTGTAAGTCAGAAGGGTGGTATGGTTCTTATATCTGAAGCTAGGGGTGTAGCCAGTGATTTAAATGTTGTACTCAGACCTGGATGTTGCCACTTCCAGTACACAGTTGTCAGTGTAGAATTGTACTCACCCCTACAAATGCTAACACAAGATACATGGGAGTATGTAGTTTCTTTTCTACTTATACAATTAACTGCCATACAAAAGTAGTTATTGAGATGTATTCATTTGGCACATGAACTGTTTGTGAACTGCTATACTGTGAATATTAATGTACTCACTTCTGCACAGTTTTTGCATTTTTATTGTTGACATTAGCACAGGATACTCAAGAAAACTGGACAATTCCAGTACTGAGTATGCCTGCCTATAATCTTTGTAGACCCTGAACACACAGGTATATTGTACATTTGGGTGGGGATGCAGACATACAAAGAGCATTATGTATTATTGTATGATTGTTATCTTGCTGGACTTTAATGGTTGCTGTGTACCTGTTAGTTTAGCAAGGCAAGTAGTCTGTCTGCATAGCTCACAACTGTGGACCTATCCAGATGGTAGCCAGATGTTAGGCTGTTATTCTCTGTCTGTGCAATGCACAGGTCTTTCCAGCACTGGTACAATGCCATTGTTACAGTCGTTTGCTACCAGTACATAGCTACATCCTTTGGTATTTCAGTGTTGTACTCCTACAAAAGAGTATGCTTGTGGAACACCTTCCAAAGATATTTGCACAGTGTGTAACAGCAGAAAAGCTGATATGCCTGTGTGTTTCTGCCTCGGCCAGGCCTCTGAAACACTCAGGTACATATTTGAACAGAGTGAGGTAAAGGTAGATAAAAGTGAGGTACACCTTATAAATATTAGGGACAGTAAGTGGAGACTTCGGGAGAACCAGTGCATATGAATTACTACACCTTTTCTGAAGTACAAGTGGTGTCTAACTCCTACATATTGTCATTATTCATTAGGTGTAATACCCCACCTTTCTGCCTAATGTCAGTACTTTTCAGGGGATTCAAAGGGACACAGCTAACATATGTTTCAAAATCAGGGACATCCCTGATATGTAGTCACAGTTGTTAATAAAAAGTAGAAAACTACGTGGATTTTATTAAATTAAAGTGTATTTGAACTATTTCCACAAGGCTCCATCCTTTACAGCTGACGTAACCAATGATACTGTGTGGGGTTGTAAAGTGCTGCTGTAACATCATTTACTGCTAGAATGGCTGGTTCTCTTATCACAGTCATGTCATGCAATTCCACAACAACTGCTAGTAAAATTTCCACAGAACAGGTTCTGTGTTATGGCAGTCCTATTTTCCTTTACATTCACTCATTCTGATGCATGATATATCTATTTCAGCAACAAACTGCTGTATATCTACTGTGGCTTAGCAGTACTTCATGCAGTCTAGTGTATCCAAGATCTGCGGTTCGAGACTGACAGTGGTGTTTTATTTTGCTGCTGAGCAGAACAAGGGCCCTCAAATGCAGGGTGACTAAGGCACTTTTAAGCAGTTGTAAGCGAGTTTGCGCAAAGCTTAACAATGCATAGCTAAGCGCACACAAGTGCACACTCGCGCAAACCCGCTTACTACTGCTTAAAAGTGCTTACTCCTGCTAACCCTCATGCTCATTTCTTTGAAAGAAAAGAAAATGGGGAGATAGGACAGTGGTGAAAAAAGGGCACAAAGAGGGAAAGACAGTATGGAAAACAGCTCGGGATGTGTAGGATGGGTGTAGGGAAGGACCATAGCTGCCCATTTCTTTTACAGCAACGGCTATGCATATGCAATAATTTTGGAGGGAAATATGAAACCTTCTACCCCTGGGAGAGGGGTGAGGGCAACAAAGTATGTTGTACTGCCAATTGAATTACATTTTATATGTCCAGCAGACATGTGTGCAAAATGGGCAGCTATGTATGGGGCGTGATTTTTTTTTGGAGCAGATTGCCCTTTTTTTCTTTTTACAGGTGAGAGTGGAATGTGGGGTAGGGGATGTAGGTATATCTGGGGAGGTAGGTTGGGGAAGTAAACAGACAGGACAAACAAGATGCATACAGGGGCGGAATATGACACACGTGGTGTGTGAACACCATTGACGGGGAAGGATGTTTGGAAATCGCAAGCCCATGAGCCCACAGATGGCAACAGTGGAACTGAGATACCCACCCATGAGCAGTAACCACTGCACCTTCACAGCCCAGAGGGTGGCTGTGCTGGGGGCTGTGTAGGAGGGGCAGGCTCACCCGTGAGTTGTGCCACTCGTGCCTCAAGCTGGCATAGAGGATCAGTGACAGAACGCTCGATCTCCCTATGCACCACAGCCCGGACTGTTCAGAGGGTGATAGGTGGCCCTCCTCTGCCCACGCTTGCATGGGGGGATGAGCCCCATCCCCTGCAGTGCTTCCACCCAAAGGTGGCACAGGGCCAGTGGAAGAGGAGGTCCCAGGCTGGGCACCGGACCTGCTGGTGCCAGGTGCCATCGCCAGCTGAGGTGGGACAGGTGGGTCCGCTGGGACCGACCTTCCCATGCGTTCTATGTTTAGGAGGATTTAATGAAAATATGGGTTAGTAACAGTCAACAGCGTTCCCAATTAATTATAACAGCATGCAGAGGTATTCCCATTAACCCAACACACCAGAGCTCCAACAGTTGAACAGCAAGCATGACACATGCGTATATGGAACAACAGTGGACATTACAACAGCATGCAGGTTTAATTGATGGCAACAGGCCACCAATATTGTGGTATTTGAACAGGGCACATGCATCAAAATAAATGCAGATATTTATAAACCAATAGGACATATGTCCCAACAAATGTTTTGAAATTAGACATACCCATTGAGGTGTGGAATTGCATTTTTTATGCACATACAGTAGGGTGGAAAATGATAGCTCCATTAACAACTTATATATCCTTCTAGTTTACACTACATTCATATTAACTGCAGTTATATGTCCCCTACATGTATTATTACACTACCCAATTGTCCTTAAATCGTGAAATGGGTTTTGCTAGATCTTTATACACATGGGCTGTATCTGACATACAAACTGTCTGGGATGCAGATGTTACTGCTACATATTTTGTGAGTTGATCAGACACACTACTGCTGAGATGGTACACTGTCAGCTCTACTTCCCTATACTTATCTAGATATGTTTAGGTGAAATTATCATTTATATGTTAACAGCTCCCTACATTTCTGCCAGCACAATGACATTTCTGGGGAACACAATACCAAGCTACTCATGTGCCAGATTAACCTGTACATGCTGGGCATGAACCAACAGTTGAGGATTGTGAATATACTTAAAAGCTACTGGCACTCCCTTCATCCACTTTATATGGGCCTACCCAACTGTGTGTTAACAGCGCTTAATACAACAGTACTATTTCTATAATGCAAGAGTACAACAACCAATCAAAGAAAATGACACAGACACACTCCAGGAATTATACCTTTATTAAAGACTTGAAACACTTTTCTAGAGGCTCTCTCATTTATTTTATATAACAGTACATGCAGAATAATTATTAGAGAATTATTATACCTTTATCTATTATGTTAAAACACTTTTTTCAGGCTCTCTCATTTATTTTACATAACAGTACAAGCAGAATAATTACTAACCTGCCTGGTGGCATAGCCTTAGCAGCCTATCTGCATAGGCTTGCTGATTCGCAGCATGGACACCTGCAGCTGTGAAGTAAATGAAGTGATATTGAGACATACCTATCCATAGTATACACTAGAATAGCAATTCTTACATACTTAATTCCATGGCTACTTACTCAGTAGTGGGGCATTTTCCATCCCACGGGCCTCTTGGATTCACTGGTCCAGTTGATCCGCCTTGCGTCTCTTCAGGTCTGCATTGTGGTGTCTGACCTGCTCACCAGTCCAAGGGACACCTGTGGCACTGTTGAGTTCATGGGTTAGATGGTCCCAGGCTTCCACTTTGTATTGGGTGCCCTGGTACTGGCCCCACAGGAGTCTATCCTCATGATTATGGAAAAGGAGCCAAACCATTACTTTTTATTCCTCAATGCCCCAACGTTGCGCTAGAAAACAAGAGCCCTCTCCAGCACCGGCCATTGCTGCCTGCAGATGGGAGCTACAACCATTTATGGCAAGTATTCCCGCCTATGGAGCATAAATATGCATCATGTCCCGCACTTATTTGTGATTGGCCAGTTTTGAAAAAACTCAGCTGAAGGCACACCTGTTAGCAATGGGTAAACTTCCATTGATATGTATGTGTGTGTTGAAAGTGCATGCTTATGAAAAGCTGTCATGGCTTAGTGGTTCAGTACTGTGATTATGGTGATCAGTATCCCGGATTCGAGGCCTGTCATTGCTTTTTATTTTACTACTGGCCAGACCGGTTAGGAGGTGTGGCTGTGTTTTACCAACTTTGCTCAGCTTTGCTCTGCATTGACTGACGTTGCTCTACATTGCTAACTGTAGCTAAGCAATGGGCAAACCCACGCAAACACACGCAAATACGGGCAGCTATATCGGGAATAATAAAAAAAAAATTAAAATTTTACATTTTATAATTGTACAGGGGTTTAGAATGTGGGGGAGTGTAGTGTTGGGTATGTACACATTTGAGCGGAATCTCTCATGTAGGTTGACATTTCCCGATTGAGAGACTTGCAGAGGCGTGGATTTTTGGACTGCTCAGCAGTCCGACATGCCCCCTACACTCATGCACGCTCCATGTTAGACTTAGAATTGAGGCAGCGTGCCCTCATTAATATGCATGGTGCACTGCCGTCTTACTCTTACACTGGCGTTTCTGTGTAAGACTACTTTAGTCTTACACGGATGATTCGTGAATCCTGGGGTGTATGTTTGAATAGTGTTTTAGGCTTTGTTACCTGTACTACTGGTCGGCTTGCCTGAGCAGATTCCATGTGTGCTTTTATAAGGTTGGTTGATTGCAAAGTTAGCTATTTTGTAGCAGCAGGAGGCTAGTTCACTTTTATACATAGTGTTGATATTTGTAAGACTAGGTAAGCATATAATAGAGAAAGAAAGAGGTATGTTGCTGCTAAGGTAATCCTTGCTTGATCTATCGGGTTAT